>NC_137042.1:23876778-24021778 GCF_032717465.1 Coenobita brevimanus
GAGAGAGAGAGAGAGAGAGAGAGAGAGAGAGAGAGAACGGTTAATCCACAGTACGACGATGCCTCTATTTTTTTTTTTTTTCTATGTGTATATTTTTCAACCTCTCGTAATGAAGTGGTTGGAAAGGCTTCATTACGCCCCATGATTATGATGATAGCTATGCCAATCTGTGTATTTATTTGCGTACTTATTTATTTATTATTATTACTAATATTTCACAGATGCTGCTACCAGACGAAACTGATCACCAAAGTGGGGGATACTTCCTTGTTAAATGGTTAATTCATTCAGCTCGATGACGTCTCTATTCTGTTCTTGAGATTTCCAAAAGTCTTATTTTCCTGAGAGAGATCCTCGGAACTGGAGATAAATAAAACCTTCAATGATGGAATGGGTTAAATAACGTAAAAAAAAAAAATACATGGAATATGATGAAGCTTAAAACATAAGCAAGGTTTCATCTTATTCAAGACAATTCCTTATGACACAAGAAAGTAAAAATACGGAAAAACTTTAAAAAACACAAACCTTACAGTATGTGAAACAGATTAAACTGTTTTGCTGTAAGAGAAAGAACTCTACAACCTGGTTAGCGTGTTTTGAATTAGGCGGTTTTAAAATAAAATTTTTCTTTATGCAAATAAATGTTTTCGTACTCCTGGTTTTACCAAATGAAATGTTGATATGTAAACAAACTTACATACTTTACGAGTGCTACAATACTAAAGGCATTATATTGTTCTTAATAAAATAAGATTTTCAACGCATACGATCGTCTTATTTATTTCTTACTACCGTCAGACGATTTATTAATTGGGAGCGACCTCTCAGAGTGAAGACGGCACTTACTCCACTTCAAAAACCCTCTCCTACCCTCAATAAAATAACCTGAATATAAACAGAAACTTTAAAAAGCGTCTTCGTATTAAACAGGTGAAACACACACACACACACACACACACACACACACACACACACACACACACACACGCGCACGCGCGCGCGCGCGCATAAAACACACAAACATGGACATAAATACATAAAAGAAACAGGTACACACATATAGACATGTACACTGAATAAAAAATGCTTTGATGTCACACACACACACACACACATTTAATTACAAACACTTCTTTTTTGTCCCCACGAGATACAAGGACAGAAATACACACAGGAAACTAATGTAAACGTCACACACACACACACACACACACACACACACACACACACACACACACACACACACACATGCGCAGTCCACTTACACATACACATACTCGCCTCCCAACGTACACACAAATTATCGTACCACACTTGTTTCTCTCTCTCTCTCTCTCTCTCTCTCTCTCTCTCTTTTCACGTTAATGTCAGCCAAAAAGACATGCAGAAGCAGTCTGTCTCTCTCACTGTGTGTGTGTGTGTGTGTGTGTGTGTGTGTGTGTGTGTGTGTGTGTGTGTGTGTGTGTGTGTGTGTGTGTGTGTGTGTGTGTGTGTGTGTGTGTGTGTGTGTGGAAGCTGCGTGCCGGCAGCTTTAACTTACACTCCCGCCAACAAAACACACACATGGAGAAAACTGGGCCGCCTCTCCGCGCGCGCGAGCACACACACACACACACACACACACACACACACACACACACAATTTCCTCATCGAAACAGCCACGTAAAAGTGTACACACTTTTGCACACAGACTTCCATTCACGTTTATGTAAAAACGTTCCCTTAATTTTGGACTCTGCATAAAAATTTTGTACCTTATTGCATCTAAAGTCAGACGTCTTATTGCACTCTGAGATACCCAAATGTCCATGAATGTTTGAGCTTCCATCGATAAATGTTCGCCCCCATATCATGAGCTTTATTTTACTTCAGATACCGGCAGATGATTTTACTCAGTGATTGAAACACACACACACACACACACACACACACACACACACACACACACACACACACACACAATTATATACTAAGAACACAGTAATTACGCTGTCAGAATATGATTTAGCAAAAAAAGATAAACAAGAATTTCAATGTACGCTGATTACAAACAGCCAACTTTCATCATTATGCTGTTGCAGCTTACAATAACTTATCTTAAATGGGCATTAAACGTTTCTGATGAAGGAATTTTTATCATCCTAAACATGAGGGCAGTCGTATGTAGATATCTGGGGCACATAGTTTTAACAATTATATTTATGTAATTATTCATGGATTCATATTGTAATACTTAGCTACTGCTAGATTATTTCATTCAGCATAAGAGAGTTCACTGGTGCTGAGCATGATTTTCAATTATATGCTTTCAACTACCAAACGACTATATTTATGGACACTAAGAGAGGAGTATGGTATGGCAGCTGTGTGGTTAAGTACTTCAACACCATGATCTCTTAATTTTTATTGTTACCACTGGACGTTAACATTCAACTTGGGAAAGCCCCCTAGAAGTAAAGGAAAGGAAGAAGGTTAAGTTCATTCCCTCTTTCTGAACTCTCTCCTAACTTTAAAAAAAAAAAAAAATCGTCAGTAGGTACAATCGAATGACTAACGAGGCACAGGAGGCACTATTCCCAGAGCCTACGAAGGTTTCATGGGCCTACGAAATTTGGGATAAAGGGTACCAGTTTTTATTTTGACTGGCTTGGACAATGAGGTTCTACATATTTAATAACCTTTTAACCTACTTCAGCTCAAGTATTCTGACGGGTATATTCATAAGTGGCAGCACGCACGGGAGCTGCACATCAGCTGCACATTATCAGACCTGGACATTATTAGACGGCTACGGTAGAAAACTGCCCAGAGCTTACGAGGCCTGAAATCCAGTTCTGTATGTAGGTGCTAAGAATAAATGAAAAGACAGTCTCTGGTGCAAAGGAGATTAAGAAGCTGTTTATGCTAACTCACCGCACTTCAGTAACTGATTATCCCCCACTCCACTTCGCCCCCCCGCCCCCGAATCCCCAACCCTCCTTCACTCTCACTTCTCACGTATCCCTCTCCATCTGTTCCTTTCACTCTCATTCTTATTCCGTTACACCGCCCCTTCCCTTGTCTTCCCCCTCTTCTTTACCCTCCCTACCCTCCTCCCTCTAGACCTCCTTCCCTTCCCTGTACCTTACTCCTCCCTACACGCCCATCACCTCTTCTTTGCATCCTCCTTCCTTTACATCCCCCCTACCCTCTTTCTTCTCCCTTTCTCCACATTCATACATTACCCTTCTTTCTTTTTGCCCACCTGACTGCGCTCTCTCTCTCTCTCTCTCTCTCCTGGTACCTGTGACTTCCCCACCCTTCCCTCTTCCCTATTCATAACCCTTCACATCCCTCAACTACTACTCTACACCACACGTAACCCTTCCATTTCCCTGCAACCCAGTACCCATTCTTAGTCTTCCACCCCATCCCCCTCTCTTCTATTCCCTCTCTCAATCCGCTCATACATACTCATCCACCTCCATCTGCAGTCGTAAAGCATGCACTATTTCCCTATTCCCCATCTCTCCTCGAACATCCACACACAATCCTTCACCCTTCTCTATCCCTTTCCTTCTCCTCTTGCATCATATGTAACTTCCAACCCTCTCTCGTCCCACCTTCCCCTCCTCTCCTCCCCCTTCCCTCAACTCAGCACTTCCCTTACACCTTTCCTTTCCCCACATCTTCCCCACCACTCATCCCCAATGGTTCATCTCCTACTCCATCCACATATGTTTCCCACTCTTTTTCTCACCCTTCTCACTTCCCTCCCCTACTGCCACCTTTCATACACTTCCTCAATACCCTATACATACTACTGTCTTACTCCCCAGCATCAACTCCCAACCCTCTTCTTCCCCCACAACCTCCTCTACCTACTCCCCCAATAATGTTCTTTACACATCAACCCCTTTCCTTTTCTAAAGCACCCGGTACATTTCCTTACTATTCCACACCTTTTCCCCAGCATCAATCCCTTATCTTTCGTACATTCCCCGCCTTCCTCTCCCAACTTCCGTTTTATCCTTACGCTACAACCACCCTTTATAAACTACCTCTCCATTCCTTACTACCTATCCCCTATCTTTACGTTTGGTTAAAACCTTACCCTGCCTGCTACAGCCTCTCTGCTCCTTCCCCTCTCTCTACATCAGTATATGTATCCCCACCCATTCCTCCCCTACCACCTCTCTTTTCCCCCTTCCCCTCTGTTCCATCTCCTTTCTTTACATCCATATATAACCCCACTTATCCCTCCCCTTCCCCATAACCCCTTGCACCTCCCCCAGGGCCAGCCTCTTTTTCGCTGCACGGTAAATCAAGTGGGTGTACGTGATCGGACAGCCGGACCAAGGAAACTGGTTCTGCGGGTGACCATTGCAGGGGTAGTAACCTTTGGATCCTTGCACACCACCACCACCTTGATTCACAAACTTACTATGCGTTCCTTGTCGTAACTATAGCTCTTTCACTCTAACCTGGCCTGAATTTTTATTTTTTTCAAGTACCATAGTGGGGAAAAAACACGACTGCCCTACATAAAATCCATAATACTTCTTCCTGACTAGGATCGCATTCCGATGTTAATTTATTAATACTCATCATTCATTACGGAGGAATGGTAGTTTTAGGCCAAGTTAAAGTGAAAAGAGTATAGGATTGTTTTAAGACTGGGAGAAGAGGAGAGTGCATTGCTTTCTCAAGTCTTTCGTACTATCCGCACAAACTAATCTTACCTAAGAGAGGGAAATTATCGCAACTGCGAATTTCAAACCAGGCCTCACTTCCTCTCATCCTCGCTCACTTTACCCTCACGTGGAAGTCACACTAAGGCTCTCTCTCACTTGCCATTACTTGCACAATCACTAACTTTCCCTCCTCATCCGCTCTCCCAACGCATGCTCTCCTCCTACCTCATTTCGGTTCTGGAACAATGAACTGTTTTTTATTCATTTGTCCTTTCCAGTCCTGTATTTGATGCTTCTCTCTCTCTCTCTCTCTCTCTCTCTGTCTTATTGAAGTGAGGGTTTCCTTATCTTAATAAATCAGTTACCCGCCGCCCCGAACCAAATACCGACGTGACATACATAAATGAAAGATTTAAATAATATATACTGTACTACAATACGCTAATGTTTTTGTTGTTCACGTTGATGCTGTGGCCACAAGCTCATCTGAAAGTGAACTCGGTGGATTGCAGGTTGAAACTACTCTCCTCTCGCAGTCCACAACTCTCCTTACAGGGGATGGGGAAGGAGCTGAGGGAAGTTCCTGTAACCCACGCGAAGGAGTCACTCAGTTACATCGAAGTATCTTACACAAATGTTTTCGACAAAGCAAGTCTCCAAATCAGCGAATAATTAGCAGAAATAATTCAGCGTCGTCGTATTTGCAATTAGCATGATATTCACTCTACTTTGGCTATGAAGTGTACAGCAAAAAATCTTAAACACGATTAAGTTAGAGTTTGTGAATGTGATATTTCCCAAGCTACACCATCCATCGTAAGAAAACGCCTTAAAATCAGCGTACATTTTACCTCAAATATCCAGGGGCCAAATTATGAAAGATCCTAACCAGTTCTTACTATGCGAATCTATCCACAGATGTGAACTGTTACAAGAAATTTTGTTTTGCTGTATTTTTCACTTTGGCATTCACTCTAATTTGGTTGTGACGTGTCTGGCGGCTGTATAAGTGAAGAATAAAGCATGCATAAACAATCTTATCAGCAACTTAGACCCGTGCATGACAGCGAGAACCCGGTCATGGCAGAGAGGAAGGTTGTTGGGTAGGCAAATCCTGAGCCTCCTGATTAACACATGGGATATCACTGTTCTCCCTTGCTGGGCTTCACTCGGCAATGGATTAAAAGTAAAATCGCCATTGTAGCGAATAAATGAAAACAAAAAGACAATACTGAACAGGCATAAAATGTCAAAAGCACCTGTGGTCATTGGTGAAGGTGGGATGCATTAAATATTCCAATCACTGAGGAGGTGAAAAATTTTAGGGCGTGTTTTCAGTTGGCTATCCACGTCAGGCCAGGCTGTTAGGTAGGGAAATCTATGGCCACCTGATTTGCACCCTGGATATCAGCGCAGTTTGTTGGGGGTTCCACTCATAAAAAAAAAAAAAAGTCAAAAATGTTAATGGACATCGTAGAGGTAAATAAAACAAAGAACAAAATACATCAAAGAAGACAGTACAAGAGACAGTTACAGATGACGGGAAACAATAAGAAGAGGATAATTAACAACTACAGTATATATCAGACATTCACATTAAGTCCCATCTCATCCGTCATGCGAGGAGGCCAGGTAGGATATGTGAATTCCTGGTCCCCTGATTTGCACTTATCAGCGCTCTGTGCTAGTAGGTCCGGTCCAGTAAGAAAGTATATTCTGTGTTGCCATCGCATTAAGTACGTCACGAGGTCGTATTGCAGAAGAAAGTAATTTTAGAAGAGAATAATGTAAGATGCAATTATAACCAAGGGATTATATCGGAACTTGTGAGAAGCCATTACAGCAAAGGGGTTATACCAAAATGCACATATTTACATCATACATCCACATCCCTTCTTAACCGACTGTCAAGCGAGGACAGGAGGAAAGATAATGGGTACGGAATCCCCGGCCTCCTGATCTTCCCTTATGATTACTGGCTTTGTCTGGGGCTGCTCCACAAGAACGCTGTGAAAATAAGATCATATTTTCCATTTCATATCCACACCGTATCACTCCCGTCCACGTTATGCTGGTGAGGGAGGATAATGGGTAGCTACTGAATCCCTGGCTCCCTGATTTGTCCTTATGATTGTTTGAGGGGCTCCACAAAAATGGCGTATAAACAAAGGTCATTTCACATTATACATCCTCATCAAATCCACTCCCATCCACGTCAGGTTAGGTGGGAAGGATATTGGGTACGGAATCCCTGGCCTCCCTGATTTGCACTTAGGATATCAGTGCTGTCTGTCGGGAGGGCTCCACTCCACAAGCACAACACGAGCAATATATTATACGGGACGCGGCCGAATCAAGAGATATGGTGGCCGGAGATGATGTGTTCGGGGCCATAACAAAGCGAATTCCGTGCAGCATACATAGCCAAGCAGAGAGAAATGGGGGGGGGGGGCGACGAGTAAGGGAAAGCATGGAGCATAGGGGGGGTGGGGAGGAGTAAAGGAGGGCGTGAAGCAAGGGAGAGGGGGAGTAAGGGGGTAGGAAGCAAGGGGAAGGGGAGCATGGGGGAGGGGGAGTAAGGGGGTAGGAAGCAAGGGGGAGGGGAGCATGGGGGAAGGGGAGCAACAGAGGGTGGAGTGAGGGGGATTTCTTGGAGTAAGGAGGGAGAGGGGCGTGAAGTGGGAGAGGGAAATAGACAAAAAGGTTGATACAGTGAGCGAGAAGAGATAGAGGACGGTTGATGAAGATGGGCTAAAGAAAACATCAAAGACAGAGGAAAGACTGAGGGAGACAGAAAAGAATTGATCGCAGTAAAGTTGATGAAGAGAGGATAACAGCAAAATGTGCAGGAACGCTGACTTAAGACAGCAGAGAAGCTATATAATTATGTTAGGTTGAGGAAGAGGATATGAAAGAAACCAAAAAAAGAGACAACTAACAGACACACAATAGATATAAGACCGAAGACGTGGAAACAGATAGATGGAAGGATATATCTATCTACCTATCTATATAATAGATAAAAACTATATATAATATATAAATAATATATAAATGTATGTAACGCTGAGAGAGAGAGAGAGAGAGAGAGAGAGAGAGAGACGAGCAGAGGTAGGCTGGCTGATAAAGAGAGAGCTAGAGACAAAGTGACAGTTCCCAGATACACACACACACACACACACACACACACACACACACACACACACACACACACACACACACACACACACACATACAAAACAAAGACCAAGGGGACGCTAACAACAAGAGGCCACAACACTCAGCTCACCTCACATGGGTTTTCATGCTCTCTCTCTTTCCCTCTCTCTCTCTCTCTCTCTCAACCACCTCCCTTTTTTTCCACAGTCATCCACCTCCCTCTCATACCCATCCACCTATACACTATCATTCACCTTTTTCAACAACCATTCGTTCACCCTGCCATTCACCTGTAGCTTGTTCGCCCATTCAGGTACCCAGAGTCAATTCATCAATCTCCACTCTTTCGTCCATCCATGACTTTCTCACCCAATACCCACTCTTTTTACTTCTTCACAACGAGGATGGAGATTTAGTTTTGTTAGTGTTACTGCCTGACAGACTTGCTTAAGTTGCCTCTCTCTCTCTCTCTCTCTCTCTCTCTCTCTCTCTCCACCTACCTACCATCTCTTTCAACGAGGTGATATTTTATTTCATTTTTGACAGATAATTTTATTCAGCTTAGAGACGACTTTCAGAATTTTAAGGGTTGAATAATAATTTCAATTTACCCCATCAATGCTAGACATCATTCGAAAACTGA
Source organism: Coenobita brevimanus (assembly GCF_032717465.1). Classification (NCBI taxonomy): domain Eukaryota; kingdom Metazoa; phylum Arthropoda; class Malacostraca; order Decapoda; family Coenobitidae; genus Coenobita; species Coenobita brevimanus. The sequence continues at coordinate 23,885,258 of NC_137042.1, forward strand.
GTAAAATCGTCGGAAGATTGCTCGAATAAAGTACAAATATCATCATTAATCACCATAGCTTCTAGTTCCCTGAATAAAAGAGAGAGAAAAATAAACTTTCCTCCATCGACGTAATTCCTTTTTTTTTCTGTTTATTCTTGCTTCCTCTATAAGAATATGTTTAACTTAGGAATGAACTCTTGGTCTGAAGGGGTTGTTGAAAGTTTTATTTAAGTTCTACAAATATTTAATCTTCAATGAGAAAAACATCGTCTGGTAGCTGCATGAAAAAAAAAAAAAGTCTTAGAACTGAAGAGGCGGCTGGTTGATGCTATACATACTAAACTTTAACCCTTTGAATCCGACGACCAAGCGTTTATCATGTTTATTTTATTCTGGCTATATCCAACCAGAAAAAATATATTTAAAAAAAGAAAAAGTCATAAGAGGAAATACATAGTCTGAAGGTATAAAGAAATAGGACAAAATACTGTATATTAGACGTCTTTCGGCTAAACTGGTTAATGTAAGCTATACTGAGTGGACTATAAATATGGTGAGGAGCTGGCAGAGAGAGAGAGAGAGAGAGAGAGAGAGAGAGAGAGAGAGAGAGAGAGAGAGAGAGACTTTAAAGCTTTCATTTTAAAGGGAAAATATCATGAGAGGCTGAGGCGAAGGTCAGCAACCCTCCTCTTAGCTGTCTGGCAGGCGAAGGGAGAGCGAGGGGGAGGTCTGAGTTGGAGGGAGAGGGAGGGGAAGAGTCTGAGGGGAAGGGGGAGAGAGGGAGAGACTAAATGGGAGGGTGGGGTGAAACTAAGTGAGAGGAACAGACAGACAAACGAACAGAGAGAGAGAGAGAGAGAGAGAGAGAGAGAGAGTGTAAATGAGGGGGGGGGGCAAATGGTTGACAGACTAAGTGGGAGGAATAGATAAATGGACAGACAGATAAAAATACAGAGATTTATATAGCAAGACATAGAAACAGACAAATAAAAACCGAAAAAGAGAGAGAGAGAGAGACCGGGGGGGGGGGGAGTGGAGAAAACAGGTAAGGTAAAGACAGAAATGGAGGCGGTGTGTTGGAGGACAAGGGAAGGCCGTGGCAGCATTGAGCGTTTCATCAGCGGGTATTGAGGAGGTTCGGAGGAGTCATGCAGACATATCCACTTGTGTCCCCTGCCCACCCCGCCTGCATCACCACTGACGCTGGGTGTCTATGTGGTGCTGTGTGTGGGTAGTTGTGTGTCGCTGGGAGACAGACAGCTACATGTATGTTTATGTAGGTAGATCAAGATTGGTATGTATATACGTACCGAGCATGTACAGAATATACAGGAGTCATGATCATGGCCTTAAAGGACCATTAAAAACATCATGATCTTTATAATGATGATTATCACCATCCTAATATTATTTTCCATCTAAATATGGGGTCAGGTTAGATGCTGAACGATTAGAAATACATAATAATAATAATAATAATAATAACAACAACAATGCTCCAAGAGACACTGGACAACCCTCTGCTGATTTCCCCCATTTGTCCTGCATTTGACCCACGACCTTCATACACGAATCTGACCCAGGTATGTGAACAAATAATAAGACGATACCCTATCAAGACTTTCAAACGATACACATAACAAACAGACATGGCAGACAGAAACAGACAAATACATACATACTTACGAATACATACATACATTCATACATACATACATACATACATGCATACATACACAGAGGCGGAATCCAAAAAACACTAGGAATTAGCTAAGCAGGGAGTAGTAATTAATTATATTGTCTATTAAACTGTAAAAAAATTGACACTGTATTACGTATAACAAAATCTGGAACAACATAATCTTGCGGGCAGAACAAAGACAACAGAGGGAAGATGGAGATAAGAACAAGAGATTGAAAAATAGGGGAGAAAGAAAAAAACGAATAAGAAACAAAGAGAGATAAAGATAAGGTGAGGTGGAATGGAAGGTAAAGTGCAGTGAAGGAGAAAGGAGATAAGGACACAGTGAAGGTTGACAGAGATAAAGAGATAAGGGAGAACCCAGACGTGATGCACAAGTGAATAATGAGAGTATTCATACTCATATATATATATATATATATATATATATATATATATATATATATATATATATATATAATATATATATATATATATATATATATATATATATAAATATATATATATATATATATATATATATATGTGTGTTTATATATATATATATATATATGTATATATGTATATATATATATATATATATATATATATATGTAGAGAGAGAGAGAGAGGCAGGAGTGCAAGTACCGTAGACTTAATTCTGACAGATCCTCGCACGTCACCAATCCACGACCAAACCAAAACCACTTCGATAGATGTTAACATTATTGAAACATTTCTTTTCCCTTTCAGTACGAAGTCTCCTGCTACCGACAAACAATTTATTTAGCTCACGAAGGCCCTCTGTAGAAAATGTAATAATGAAAAGAACTAGACCACAGTGTGTTGAAATAAGCACTGTTCTTACTTCCCGACGTATACCCATCAACCCAGAACTAAGGCGGTATGGCGACAGAGAAGAGATGTGGTGCGACAGAGCGATAAAAGATACAAACTGCAGTAATGAAGAACAAGTAGAGAAGTAAAGAATGAATACAAAATAATGCAACAGGGAGGAAGCAAAAGGGTAGTGTAGTGATGATGATGCTGACGACGAACGTGGATGAGGCGTGGTGTCAGTGGTCATCCACCCCAGGAGATGAAAATGAGATTAAAACCGAACAGAAACATACAGTGAAACAGAGTACAAAGTTGCGAAACAGAATAAAAACAAGTATAACAGGGGGAACACAGGGAGATGAAGCAGTAGTAGTATAGAGCAACATGAGTGAGGTGGATGTCAATGATGATCAACCCAACGAGACTAAGATAAGACTGAAAAAGGACAGAAGCATACAGCAAAACAATATAAACTAGTGAAACAAAATAAAAATCAGTAAAACCAGATGGAAGCCTTAGTAGTAGTGTAATGTGGGACTGTTGACGATGAACAGGGGTGAGGCGGATGTCAATGGTGATCAAGCCCAGGAGACATCACCCCCGCCTCTCTCTCTCACCTTATTAGCCCACCTGGTGTAAAACTACTAACCCAATCACCAGCCACCAGCCCGCCAGGACCTGTACTAAACTCACCCTCCGCTCTCAACCTCTTTACTACTACGGTAGCAAATGTTTATTCTCTCTTGCTGATACATACATACATATATATATATATATATATATATATATATATATATATATATATATATATATATATATATATATATATATATATACCGTATATTCTGCAAGACACAAAAGTATTTTTTAGCTTTCAGTTAATGTATGTATGTATGTATGTAACCAATCAGTTAATATATTTCAACCTATACCGTACATGTAACAATAAATCAGACTACCCATCAATCTCTCAATCTACTTACCCACAAACCTAACAACCTCATTAATTATCTATGCTTATATCTAACTGTCTCTATGTTTATATTTATTCTAGGCCGTATCTACTTAGGGAGGCGGTCGCTCAGTCGGTAGAGAGGTAGCCAGCAGTCCTACCGGACCCAGGTTCAAATCCCCGATGGAGCAAGAAACAGTTTAAGGATTCGAATTTAATAAAAAGGAGACTTTACTGATCAACCAGAAGACCCGCCGACATGTAAAAATACCCCGCTAATACCATTTCACCAGTCCTGTATGAGATAGCCCTAGCATGTATTCAATATGGACGGTGGGTGTTAGCGCCGAAGTGGTGACATGTAGAGGTGTATGGTATGTAAGAGGTCTACTGGGCCTTGAGAGCAGGTTGCGAAGCCTATGCCCAGAGTCGGACACAAAAAAAAATAAAACCGCCTTATTCCTCGCTGCGCCCATGTGACCAAGAGAGAGAGAAAAAATAAAAATAAAAACACACTACCATCTCCGCTGTCGTTCAATAAACCGTAATCTCGTTAGCTTTGGAGATGTCTTAACATCTTTCTTTCAGTGACTTACTGTGCATATTAAATCTTAATACTGTCTTGTACGTTACAGCTTTTTACTATTGAGATACTTTGCATTAGTAATACACAAAATTGTATATGTGGTGAAACAGGCAAGTAAATCCTTGCGTATTATATAAGCTGCGTATCGTATCACTTGCTAGAATCTCATGAGTCAACGACCATTCAACCAAAGTGTTATATGCACTTTGGGCTATGCTGAATGACCCAAACCAAGACTTTTTTTGTTTTGTTTTCTTCTTACTACGTGCACACGATTTAAGTCGATTTGGTAAAGACTATATTGTTCTGAACATCGACAGAATCAGTTACGCAGTGTTATACGTAAAGGAAAAATAAGTCTAAGGAAATATTGGCTATTATTTGGCATCTCTTAAATTCTAGTTCATGTTTTTTAAAGGTATCTGGGGAAAAAAGTCATGTTCCTCTAACTGTGCAACACAGTCCACACACACACACACACACACACACACACACACACACACACACACACACACACACACACACACACACACACTCTCTCTCTCTCTCTCTCTCTCTGTCTCTGTCTCTGAAACCATGTTCCTATTTCAATAACAACCGGTATTTACCAGTAATATTTTTTTATGATTTCTACCATAAAAGAGAATATGTCCGGCAGAAGCTTATATCAAATAGCCTAAATATGATATCCTCAGGCTAGAGGTATAAAAAAAAAAAACTACGTCCTTATACCCGAGGTTTAGGGACTATACTGGCGCAACACACAATTATAATGGAGGAGGAGGAGGAGGAAGCTTAGGATTAATGCCTGTTGACTGCACTAGACAATCGACTACACAATCACTTCTCGTCGTCTCATTCTTTTCCAGAACACGACCCAAAATATGCAGACTTTGAGTCTCCTATTATAATAAATTACTGCATACACACCGGATTCAGCTAAAGCGGGTATGATGCACACAAAGGAATATTACATCCGGCTTCTCAACTTAATACATTATAAATTTTGATTAATTCCTTCTCAGAAAGCAATTTCCTCGCCCCCTTGATTACCGCCCCTCCTTTGAAGCGGCCTCAAGACAAGCTTACTCGGACAGGGCGAAAAAATCCTGAGTCACTCCCTCCTCTATGATGCAATTCCTCTTGGTTTTGTCAATAAAAAGCATAAGGGGTACTGATGAGGAACGCCTACACGTGGTGGTACCAGTATAAATAGGTGGCTGCACTGTCTGGTTATACAAACGTCTTTTAACTACTTCCTTATCCCCCGAATAATGTATTGTGGACAGCGGGAGGGTGGCAACTTGGGCCTGCCGTCCGTTGGGTTCACGTTTTAGATAAGCTTGGAGCAAACAACAACAGCAGCAACAACAACAAGGAAGCGAGAAGACTATATTATTAAAACGCAATTACTTGAAGAACCCCGCCATCAAAGTTAGTTACTTTTTGTCAAACAATGCAATTGGTGCTTGATGCAATTGGTGTCATTCTTAACTTCCAACAATTACCGGTGCTTGCTAACAGCTTGCTTTAAGAATACTAATGCTTCTCATGTGTTAATAGCTTGTTGATTACCATTAGACACAGTTACATCTGGAAATAAATTCTCAATAATCACAATCTGTATTCCCGACAAGTTTCCTTAAGGCGTTTGAATTTCCTTAATATGTAGTATGTACTTTCTCACGGGTCTATAAACAGCTACGGTTAACGTGAGAAGCTGTATGTACGTTTCTTATCGCCCAGTTAATAGCCTGTTAATAACCATAAGATGCATCTCTGTTTCCCATGATGTCACTATAAGACAGAGTTTGTATGTTTCCTATAAGCTGTCGTTAATTAGTTGGGAGTGTAACCGAGCAAAGGGCAGACTGTATTGCTCACCTACGCAATAGCAGTAGTAACATTATTATTATTATTATTATTATTATTATTACTAGTAGTAGTAGTAGTAGTGGAAAGAGTAGGGGGAGGAGGGGGAGGAGGAGGAGGAGGAGGAGGAGGAGGAGGAATAGTAGTACTAGTAGCAGTATAAGTAATAGCAGTGACACACACACACACACACACACACACACACACACACACACACACACACACACACACACGCCTTAGCCATATAAGTGACCATTCCGTCACATTAACCGTTTCCTACAACCACCAGCGTAGCCACTCCAAGCGTGTTCTCTCGTAGCAAAGGGGTAGAAGGCAATCATCAGTCAACCCTTCAGTAACATGTCACCGAATTAATTATATTTTTGCCACTCCCAGACAAACTATTTCATTTTACGTGGGCGGCTGTAAACAAACTAAACTGTCGATACAATGACTTCTTTATCAAATTCTTGCTTCGGCCACAAGAATATATTTAACCAAGGAAAGACTTCTCACACTGAAAGGATAAACGCCAAATTAACCCCTTGAATACGGTGACGGGATTTACTTGTATGTTCTTGCTACCTCTAGACGGTTTCATCCAGCTCTGGGTAGATTTCTTGAGATGAGGTGAATGGAGGCTGTCACTCTTTTCAGCTCAAAACTTTCCTCAATCGAAAAGGGCTGTTTTGAGGGAGCAAGAATAAAAATCTCATCATACGGAAAAGGTTAAAACTTGACCCGGATTCCCAATACACGATCACTGTCTCTCTTCCTTTACTTTTTTTCAGGTAGAACATAAACAATGGAAGATTCTGCACTCAACCTTCCTTCCCCCCCCCCCTCCTGCAATCTTAAACAATTTACAATGGTATATCTTCCTCGTATTTGGAATTTGTTTTGGCAGGAAGTACTAGACATGAGAAGATTCTTTACCCTTTTCTTTGTCTTTCCTGCAAAATCGCATCTAACTTACCACAGGGCATTACTGATAGCAAGAGTGTTTCCGAACCCGTCTTGAACTTTATATTTACAAGATGGAGGCGACGAACCTTGGCGTGGCGACACCGTAGACTGAAGCACTTCGATCAGGTTGTGCATATACTGTAGTTGCTCTTTTTTTTCTTTTTCTTTTTTCTGTTATGCTACCTACAGACGATTTTCTTCATCTTAGGATATACTTTTCGACCTGAGGTGCTTAGATACGACATTCAAAAACCCATATGCTCTAAGACCTCTCCCTTAAGCTGAATAAAATTATCTTGTGGTAACCTGATTAAAATTAAATAAAGAACGCGCTAAGTGAAGAGCTTAAATCACTTTTAACTTCACTACGAAAGGTCTTCCGCCAGTCTGAATTAAAATGAAAGTTGTTTGGATTTCTATAGCCGTTAGAGGGTGTGGTGACTGGTACTGGTTTCTTCATTGCTTGGGGATCACACGTAAGCTGAATAAAATCGTCTGGTGATGGTAAGAATAAAATAGGTGGGAATTCTGCTGCTTCATCCCTTCACTGCGAGGTCTCCCCTAACCTAACAATTCGTCTGGCGGTGACCAAATTGTACAATGCGTAATCGCTGCCAAACCTTCCTTTTACTTATTTAATCTAACCACAACATTAACGTCTATACACATTCTATTCGGTTAAAAATTGTTGTATAAGCGTTTGGAGCATTAGTAAAACCTCTCCCTTAACGATTTCTTCTCTGTCTTACACCTACGTATCTTGTTGTATGTCTGTCTGTCTTAATCCCGTAAGGGGTGGCCACAAACAAATCGCCTCCAAGTCGCCCTGTCCCCCGTCATTTCACTGTTGTATGTCACTGATGCAAATTATGCCGATACTGAAGTCAAAAGAGAATGCCGTGTCGTATGGAAAATAAATCGCTTTGGAGAAGGTGTTACAAAGCCACCATGATCCTAGAGCACAGGAATGGAGGGTAAGGGATATGGGAGCCTGGGTATGCGATTGGACAAGATAAAGGGACATCTGAATCAAGGATGGGAGAGACCAAAGGGCAGCTATATATGCTCTCTCTCTCTCTCTCTCTCTCTCTCTGCCTACCTACCTACCTACCTACCTACCTACCTACCTATCCATCTATCTTATCTATCTCTACCTCTATCTAACGAAGGTAACACAACCAAGCCATTCACATAATCATTCTGCTAAACCATACTCTCTTCACTCTTGCTTGGCCTAAAACTCTCCTCTCCATCCTGAGTGGTGAGCTGTGACAAGAGATTAATACTAGAAAAATAATCTGTACAAAAGACTGGCTATGTAAAGGGTGTAAAGCCACAGTATTGTTATATAAGCTATGGAGCAACGGAAAATAGGCTGCAACAGGATGATAATCTCCATCAAGTTAAGCTGGATAATCTCCAACCAACAGATCAATTTCTACAATCTATCACGGTACTTCAGAAGGCGCCATGCTGTAGTACTAGTGTGATGTTACCGTATATTAAAAAATGGGAAAATGAAGAGGCTGGTTAGAAAACCAACTACTACTACTACTACTACTACTACTACTACTACTACTACTCGCTGGATTAAAACATACGCTCTCTCAAATGCAGTACTCAGCATCACCCTTCTAGACTTATATGCCTCTCTTTCCTCTCCCTCTCCTGATACCCTCCCTCCCTCCCTCCCTCTACATTCAACCGCCTCCTTCCTTTCCCTCCTCCTCCTCCTCCTCCTCCTCCTCCTCCTCCTCCTCCTCCCCTAAGCCACCTCCTCCCTCCCTCCCTCCCTCCTGTTCTCCCCTCCCACCTTCCTGCTACCCAACCATCCTTACCTTAATGCCCAAGGCCTTCACTCTCATTCACCCAACCATCCATCCTTCTCCGTCCCTACCCATCTCCCTCTTCCAAGCCATCCATCCTACTTAGCCTTATCCCTCTTCACTCTCCTTCTCCTTCTAATCCTCCTCATGCTTCCCTCTTCCCTCCCTCCGCCTAAGATCCTCCCGTCGGCCCCTCTTCCATCACCACTTTTTGTGCCGGAGCCTACAATGCCCAATAGGGGAGCGAGCTGCCTATACCTGAGGGTGAGGAGCGAGGAGGGGGAGGAGCGACGAAGGGAGGAGGCCCGTAGGCAAGGAGGGAAAGATGAAGGGCGAGAGGAGAAGGAGGGGAGGTATTGGAAAGGGAGGGAGAGAGAGAGACGCGAATTGTGGGGGTAATGACTTGGAGGCTTGGAAGGGAAGGGGTGTTAGGAAGGGATGAGGGAGGAAGAAAGGGAGGGAGAAATGAAACAAGGAATGGAAGGTGAGTGAGGGAGAAAGACAGAGAAAGGGGGGAAGACAGAGAGAAGGAATGAAAGGGGGAGTGAGGAAGGGAACAGCGGACGGAATGGAATGAAGGAAGGAAAGAGGGAAGGAGGGAAAAAAGGAAAGTGCAACGAGTTGGTGACGTCGAAGGTTGGAAGGGAGGGAGGGAGAGAGAGTATTAGGCCGACAGCCATCTTTAAGGGTAGTGAAGGAAGAAGGGTGGCTGGCTGAGGGGTTTGGTTGGCGTAATGGAGCAGGGAAGATGTTGATGGATAGGATGATGGAGGATGTTGGGCCAGAAAGGGATAGATGTCTAAAACGAGTACAGGATAAGGGGCTAAAGGATAGCTGAGAGGGTTTGGCTGGTATGCTAGAAAAGGACTATTAGTGTAGGTGGAATGGATGCTGGAGAATGTTGAGGGCCAGGCAGTCGATGGCAGTGAGGAATGAAAGGCTAGGGACGGAATGAGTGTCTAGAATCAATAAGGGATAGCTGAGGGGGCTTGGTTGATGTAGCAGAACGAACTACACTACGGTAAAATGGAAGCTGGAAGAAGACACTGTTAATCGAGGCAAAATCGTCCAGTTAGCCTCAACAAAGTGTTTCCATTTCAGCGGAAGCTTCGATGGTATATTAAGTCCTCCTATGTTGTGACGTATTTTCCGTCTACCACAATTCAATAATACTCAGCACTGGCGAGATCTCCCCGAATGAAGACGTTATGATGTGGATACTGGATACTAGTTTAGAAGAGCTGTTTCTATGTAAACGACGTGGTTGTGAAAAGGAGTTGAGAAAGGTGTGAAGGGAAGTGCGGGAAGATGTGAAAAGAGATGCTGAAAGATGCGCAAGGGATGGAATAAAGTTAGCAGAAGAGGATGGGATGAAGAGATGTGGAGCAACTGAATGAAAAAGGGTGCGAGATGAAAAGCTAGTGATGTGAAGTGGACAGAGGGCAAGATGTGAGACGGCAAGGATGCTAAGGATGTGAAGAGAGGGAGATGCTAAGGATGGAAAAATGAATGAGATGCCAGGGATGTGACTGAAGGATGACAATGGGATGGCACGATAAGGATGGAGGAGGATGCAAATGGATGAATGGATAGGATGGAACAGACGTGAAGAGTTTGAATGTCAGGAAAGTGAGGGGATGGGATAGCGGAATGTGAAGGGATAAGGCTGTGAAGGGATGGGGTGCTGGGATGTGAAGGGATGGGATGCTGGGACGTGAAGGGATGGGATGCTGGGACGTGAAGGGATGGGATGCTGGGACGTGTAAGGATAGGATGCTGGAATATGAAGGGTCAAGATGCTGGGATCTGCAAGGACAGGATGCTGGGATCTGCAAGGACAGGATGCTGGGATCTGCAAGGACAGGATGCTGGGATCTGCAAGGACAGGATGCTGGGATGTGAAGGGACCGGATGTTGGGATGTTAAGGGACAGGATGTTGGGATGTTAAGGGACAGGATGCTGGAATGTGAAGTGATGGAGTGGTGGGATGTGAAGGGACAGGATGTTGGGATGTGAAGGGACAGGAAGCTGGAATGTGAAGTGATGGGATGCTGGGATGTGAAGAGACAGGATGCTGGGATGTGATGGGATGGGGTGCTGGGATGTGAAGGGATGGAATGTTGGGATGTGAAGGGATGGAATGTTGGGATGTGAAGTGACGGGGTGACGGAAAAAGAAAAGAATGGCATGCTGGGATGTGATGGGATGAGGTGCTGGGATGTGAAGGGACAGGATGCTGGGATGTGAAGGGACAGGATGCTGGGATGTGAAGGGATGGGATGCTGGGATACATAGCGATCGGGTGCTGAGATGTGAAGGGATAGGGATAGGGAGGGATGGGGATGTGGCGGGATGGGATGGCAGGATATCAAAGGGTGTGACGTAAAGTGATGATATGCTTAGGGAGGTGAAGGGATGAAATACTAACGGTATGGAAAAGTATGCGATGCCAATGATAATAAAGACGATGCCACTGATGTGAAGACAAGGAATACTGACATGGGTAGGGTAGGGCAGGGTAAGGGAGGGGAAAGTAGGGCTGGTTATCGTAAGGTAGGGTGGTTGGGTAGGATCGGGCGGGATATGGCATGGCTGGGTAGGGTAGGGTAAAGTAGGGTAGGGTAGTATAAATTAAGGTAGGATACGGTGGGAGAGGGGAGGGTTGAGTGTAGGGTAAGGTAGGGCTGAGTGGGGTAGGGTAAGCCTGGGTTAGGAGGGGAGGCGTGGGAAAAGAGTGCTGCCTAAAGAAAGGATGGGTATGGGAAGAGGCTGGGGTAAGAGGGGTGGCCTTATGGTGGTGGACGATGGTCAGTTAGGGAGGAGGAGGAGGAGGAGGAGGAGGAGGAGATAGTGATGTACATGTGGTAACGTGCAAATGATGACGTGGGGAGGGTGATTATGATGATGATAATGATGATGATGATGACTGAGGAGTTAGAGGAGGATGGGATCGGTTGGCTAACAGAGTCCTCGAAGAGGAGGAAGAGAAGGTAGTGACAAGGCTGGCTGTAGCAATGGTAATGGTAGTGGTAAAGGTGGTGGTGGACACAATGTTGGTAGTAGTGACGGTAGTAGTGACAGTGTTAATGGAAGTAAAGCGTTGGTGGTTTTGATGGGACTGGTGGTAACAGCGTGTAACGAAGGAGAATGCCAATTTTAGTACTAAGAAACTTTTAAGGACCTTGATAGTTATACATGACTATACACCAAAATGATATTAGTTTAGGGAGACACTGATGAGAGAAGGGTTTTGGTGCGGTAATTAGTGGGAGTTACTCTAGTCGAAAGATACAGTATAATGAAGAAAATTAAAGCGTTATCAAAGGTCATGCCACAGATAAACACATGGTTTTTGTGCTGGCGGTGGTGATAGAATCGGGTTTGTGGTTCGCTAATTAATGGCAATCGTTTTGGTCACAGAATGCTACACACAAGACAGTTAAAGAAACTTCAGTGGTATTTACAAGAATTATTGTCAGGTTATTGTGTTTGATGCCAAATGGTGGTGGTGGTGACAGAATGGAGCTGCCTCTCTCGGCAACTGAATAAACTTGTGCAGTGGTAACAAGAACAGTATATAAGGAGAGATCCTCATAATGATGGGGTTAAATTGACACTGGAGGTAGTTACAGGGACATCACTAGCTTCTTGTGATGGAAACAAAGCGGTGGTAATGGTGATAACGGTGGTGGTAGTGGAGTAGGGTTGTGGGGCTGTGTTGTTAGTTGGTGACAAATGTTCAAGTCACAGGAAACTGCATAACGAGGCAGACTGTTAATGCAACATCAGAAACAGTTATATATATATTCACTATAGATTACGTAAGTTGATGTAAATAGAGTTGTGATGGTGGTGGTGATGACGGAATGGGGTTCGTGGTGGTGTAGTGGTGGCAATTGTTCTTGTTAGGCTGCTGGTGATGATAGCGATGGGTGGTGTCTTTGATGGTGATGAAGGGGCCAACCGATGTAATACCGACCCTATCAAAACCTCTAATACGCTGCTCCTGAATGTGACGGCGGAATTGATCAAGTGGCTGTTGAAGGCTGTTAGGGGCGAGGCCTGGATTATTTTAGCCCCTTCATTACGATGTTATCTTTATTAATTGTTTATTTTACAACCTGACACTATTACTCACCATGGAAGAGAATTTTCATTTATCTATATTTTTTTATTCACCTACTCATATTGTATTTACCAAGTGGCTGCTGAAGAATGTTAGGGCGAGGGCACTTCCTTATTTAAATCCTTTCACTCTGACTCTACTTCATTTTGTTGTAGCTACGACCAGACGGTCATGCTCGGCTTAAGTGATGCTGTTAGGATGAGAACCGGGTAATTTCATTGATATCTATTAATAGTATAAAAAAATAAAACTAACCCCTTCACTACGAAAATTTTACTCAATACTTTCATTACGATGACGTCTTGTTAATTTTTTAGCTCCCACCAGATGATGACAGTTTAAGAGAGACGTCTGGTAGTGAACGAGTCTGCAACATACTCTTTTTGGCTAAGTCCTTTACTACAAGAGGTTTCCCCTTTGAGGAGTAAAATCGTCCGACAACAAAGTGACGCAAATAAAGATGTCATTGCACTGAAGGGATCAGCCTCTTTACAAGGACGTCAATTTAATTTTTCACTTTCCTAATCATTTTATTCAGCTAAGTAGAAACGTTTCGAACTGGAAGTATCAACTTTGCTTTCCTGTGTTGGATAATATCGTCTGGAGGTAGCAAGAATAAAACAAAACGTACTCGGGGTGAAGGGTTTAAGAGCATATGAACAGCTTGGTAAATTTACGTTGCAATGACCTACCCTCACCAATATTCACAATTTATATCTCATCATGTCTAAAACGAACACATACATCATAACACCTGCACAACGTATACAACATTTCTAAACCACCAACACTACTACTACAATATTTTCGCCACCACCACCACCACCACCACACTTACTACAACAACAGCAGCAATAACACCTACACTATTACAACACTTCCTACATCAGCAACACCACCACCATCTGCAACATTTCCGACACTAACCACCATACCAACACCAGTACCTACAGCACTTCCTACACCAATAACACCACCTTTGACACTTCTTACTCCACTACTTACACAACAGCAACATTCCTTAAACTGGCAACACCAACACCACGACCTGCAGCACTTTCCACACCAGCAACAACACTATCTACACCAGGCCTCTCGTGTCACACCGCCCCCTCCCCAGTCCTCTGTATTATGCATGAACACCACCACCGCCACTATTCAGAATTTACACCACTTCCAATGTTTACAACTTATACTTTATACCGCCTCCATCACCCAAAACACCAGCCACGTCAACAAATACAACCTGCACCGACTCACACCACATATAACACCTCCTAAACCACCTACAGATCCTACCACACCACCCACAACACCCACTATACGCCCAACACCACTCCCTACACCCATGCCACACCGCCCCTCCCCAGCCCACTCTATGATGCATGAAGACCACCACCTCGAGGAGAGTTGTGTGGGTCACCTGAGACACACAACACTACACACTTTACCTAAACCCCCATCGGATAAAAGGTATGAAAATGGACTGGAGACTGTGCGGGGAACTTGAGTAGGCTATAAGATGCTTGATGTTCATACAGGAGGAAAAGAGAAGACTAAAGTAAAAATTTTTTTTTTTTTTTTTTTTTTTTTTTTTTTAAAAATAACGGAGGAAGGAAAAACAAACGGGTAAAAAAATAACCATAAACTAAAATGACAGTAGCAAATAATAATAATAATATTAATAATAATAATATTAATAATAATAATAATAATAATAATAATAATAATGTCTTCCCAACAAGATACGTGAGAATTTCTGTAAATCTTTGCACATACATTTTTTTTCCCATGTGTCCGACTCTAAGCAAACACTTTACAACCTATTCTCTAAGGCGCAGCCATCCTCCTATGTGCCACACAACTGCACATGTCACCACTTCGGCACTAATGCCCACCGACCATCACAACTGTTTCATTTAGGACTGGTGCACTGGTAATGGCGAGAGTATTTTTATGATATGTCGGTGTGTCTGGTGGAAGATGAACAAAGTCTGTTATGCTGAAATTCAATTCATTAAACTGTCCTCTGTTCCAGTCTGGGGTCAAACTCACGACATTTCAAGACACAGAAGACCTCGCTAACCATTCAGCCACTACCTCCCTCAAGTGGCTAACTCATTTTTACAGTTAGGCTATATTCTTCAGTTATATTTATTTGTGGCAGTGACAGTGGCTGAGTTCATGAAGGCTTATCTAACACCAACAGCTCGAAAAGTCAGGCTGAATAAAATAATACGGGGACAGTAAGGATATAAAAATGTATGACGCTGGTCGGGTCTGAAGGTGGTTAACAGGACCGTTGCATATCAGATGTGGATACGACAATTCCCTCACGTCTTAATTGCCGCCACAGCGAATTTATGAATTTATCGTCAAAGTATTGGATTTACATGATTCCAGTCGCTTATTTCCGACACTTGTAATGCAATCGTATGCAAACTCTGACCTTCCTGTATTCATTCCCAGGACCTGACCACGGTGTTGTAAGTGTTCTGACGCTGCCCTTAACCCTTTCCACTGGGGGACGTCATCTCTGTTTTATTCTTATATGCCTGGAATATAAACAGTTTGCAGTAATCCCCTCAATGCCATGTTTTCTTTATTTTTTTCCCTACGACCAGACCATTTCCTTCATCTGATGACGGGCAGTACAAAGAGCAAAATTCCAAACACTTAAGTCTAAGCCATTTATTACTCCGAAACCAATCAAACGTCAACACAGAGGTAAACAAATGCTTACATCAGATGCCACACCTTTCAAGGCTACACGACACAAGAGTATAGTTAGTTTCGCCTTTTTGCAGCTCATTTATAATACATCAGTGGCAGACTAAGACAATACCTCAGCACATCCTGACTACCAGATTTTCTAGTGGTAATCTCTTTTTGTAGCTCAGCATTCACGATAAAGGCAATTTTAAACCAAGGCAGAGTGAACAGGGTATAGCAACATCCCTACCCTACCCTTCACTCAAAAATATAAGCACAATGATCAAAATTCAAGAGAGTTCCCGGAAGATATTTAAAAATGCAAAAAAAAAAAAAAAAAAAATTGCCTCCTGTACAAAAATAATAAAAAGTAAATAATGAAATATAATATACGTTGTGAACGAGGCTAGGCCCCTTCCATATGCCCCTTTGGTTTTATAATCAAATGAAAATGGATACAAGTCACATATTGTTATAACGTATATCCGTCTGGGAATTTACAAGTCCACACGTCTTGTCAACCCCCTCAAAGCACGCACACGCGCACACACACACACACACACACACACACACACACACACACACACACACACACACACACACACACACACACAATGACTACTCCAAAGCACAAAAAATCATGATAACCTTCACCTACTACTTTTATTATTCTTGTCCTTTACCTATAATGTTTTTGTTGTCACTGCAACGCTCTCGCCTCTTCACTCACAGAACCACCCCTATCTTCCTACCTCCGGCATCTGACTCAGCAAGCTCTCTCTCTCTCTCTCTCTCTCTCTCTCTCTCTCTCACACACATCAGAGAGGGGTGGGGGACAGCAAAAAGGATAATAAGGAAAGATACTGCATATTAAATGGACGTCACTGTACTGAACAGATTGGGTGAAATGATGAGTTAAAGGATGGGTGAACGATTGGGAGGGAGGGAGGGAGGGAGTAAGTGAGTAAGAGTAAAGTCAGCGAGTAAGTCCGGGAGAGAAGGAGGAGGAGGAGGAGGACTGAAGGTTGAATAGGTGTACAGGTAGGCTAGGTGAGTGGACAGGTGAATGGGTGAGAGGCAGGATAGAAGAATGGCTGGAGGGATAGGTGAATGGGAGCTTGATGGACAGGGTGACGCAAAGGAATGTTAAGACGAGGAAGGACGAGAAATAAGGGAAAGGTTACTGAGCCCTGCAGCGAAGAAGAACAAGGATAAAAGTAAGTAAGTATGAATGATGAGGATGAAGTTGAATAAGGTCAACGAGGAAGAGGGGTGAGTAATGAAGACGCGAGAAGGTTCCGGAAGAAGGACGAGGAGGATTAAAAAAATGAGGAAGAGGTGATGAGGATGACGAGGAAAAGGAGGAGGAAGATGATGAGTAATGATGATACTGGGGCAGGTAAGGAAGAATGATGGAGAAGAGGCTGAATGAACACGATCAAGAAAAGATTGAGTAAAAAGAGGACCAGTAAAATGGCTAAGGAAATAAAGAGTATGATGAAGATGACAGGAGAAAGGTGATGATAATGATGAATGAAGAAGATAAGGATGAGGGTGGGTGGGATAGTAGGGGATGATGCATGAGAAGGATGAGCAACAGGATGAGTAAGAAGGATGAGTACGTATGAAGGATGAGCAATAGCACGTGAAGGAGTAATACAGAAGTGGATGAGTTAAAGGATGAGGAAGAGGGTGAGTTAGAGGGGTTAGGATGAGGGTGAGTAAGTATAAGGAAAGAGGTAAGTACGAATGAGAAACAGGGTGAATGAGAAAAAGAAATTTAGAAAGATGAGGAGGAGAATGGGTAACAAACAAAGATGGGAAAAGAAAAAAGGTAAGTAAGAGGAACGAAGAAGAGAGTACATAAGAATGACAACGAGGGGGTTAAAAAAAGAGGCTGACAGGAGAATAAAAAGAATGATAAAGAGGGTTAATGGGGAATGAATACGGTGAAATAACGTGGGTGAAAATAAAAGAATGAGGGTAAGATGAATGAGGAAGAATGAAGAAGGAGAATACGAATGAGAAAGTGGAATAAGAAGGCTGAATAAAAATGAGAAAGAGGAATAAGAACGAAAAAAAAAGTGAATAAGAACGAGGGTGGGAGAAGAGGCAGAGATGGGCAAGGAAGGGCAGTGGGCATGGGAGGCTGCGACACATCACTTGCCCTGCTCCTTTGTCCTGCACTGACCACCTTCCTCCCTCCTTCTCCCCCCTCCCCCTTCTTCTCTCACCCCTCCCTCCCGCCCAACTCTCCCTCCCTCCTTGCAAGTTCCCAGGCCTGCAGTGGTCAGTGGCGCCGGACCTAGGGAGGGAGGGGAGGGAGGCATGAGGGTAGGAGGGTAGGAGAGGGAAGGAATGCAGGGAGGTAGGAAAGAAGGGAGGTAGGAATGAAGGGAGGTAAGGAGATATGACGTAGGGAGGTAAGAAGGAAGGCTGGAGAAAATTAATACAAGGAGGTAATTAAAAGAGGAAAGGGGAATAATAGGACCGATTACGGGGGAAGGAAGTTGGAGAGAAAAGAAATACGGGAAGGTAATTAAGAAGGGAGGGAGAAAAGTAGGAAAGGTCAGGAAATAAGGAAGAGAAGGAGGAAAGTAAGAGGAGGAAGGAGGGGGAGAGAGAGGAGGAGTGAAGGAGGTGTGACGTAGAGAGAAAGGGAAGGGGGAAGACAGGAGGGAAGGTTGGAGGGAAGGAGGGAGGAGAAGTACGAGAGAAGAGGAATGCAGCAAGGTGGGTAAGACCGACGGTAAGGATGTATGGGGGAAGGACGGAATGAAGGCATGGCAGAGGACGGGAGAGAGGGGCGCAGGAGGAAGGTAGGAGGGAATAAGCGAGGAAAGAAGAGAGGAAAGACTAGGAATGCAGGGATGAAAAGAGATGAGGAAAGCAGATGCTGCGTTGGGAGGGAAGGGGGGAGGGAGGAAAGGAGTCGAATGTGAAGGAGGGAGATATCAGAGCTGAGGAGAGACGCAGGAGGTAGACAGGATGGGAAAAAAGGAGGCATAACGAACTGAAGGGAGGAGGAAGGAAGCAGAAGAGGAGGAAAACAGAGACAGAAAAGAAGAAAGAGAATACGGTGTAGGTAGGGAGGGAAGGAGAAAGACTGGAGAGAATAGGAATGCAGGAGGTGGGTAAATGGGAAGCGTAAGAAGGGAGGGAGGAATCGAGGGAGGGAGGAATCGAGGGAGGGAGGGAGGAATCGAGGGAGGAAGGTAGGTAAGCAGGGAGGAGAGATAGCATAATATAAAAGGCTTCATCGCACAGAAGGGTTTACTGGGGATTGCTTCAAACTCATTCCGTACGAGGGCTGTTTTTACTAAGCTGAATGATATCGCCTGGAGGTAGCGAGATCGTACAGGTGTCTCTTTCCTAGGCTGAATAAAACTGTCTTGAGCTAATAAGATTGATTTATAAAGGGTATCGAACAGGACAGCTTATTGGGGACTGCTCCTAAACCCTTCATTGCGAGGGCCTATAAAAACTCAGATCACCTGGAAGCAGTAAGAATAAATCTGAGGACGATATCGTAGGTGCATTCGTACTTACAAGAATAAAAGAGACGAACCAGGAAAGGAGGAGAGAAAGACGAGTTGTGTCCTTTGGAGAGAGAGACTTAAGGAGAGGCATATGGAGGGGCTAAGGGAAGGAGGGGGAGGGAATAGCATATGCAGAGGAGGAAGGCGAGCGGTAAGGAGGGAGAAGGGTAAGAAGCGGAGGGAGGAGGGTAAGAAGGGGAGGGAGAAAGGTGGGGAAGGCAAACTAGGAGAGAGGTTAAGAAGGAGGGAAGGGTGAGTAAAGAGGAAAAACGTAAACTGGGAGAGATGTAAGAAAGAAGGGAGCTAAGGAAGAGAGGGGAGATAAGACAGGGAGGAAAATAAGGAAGGTGAGTTTGGAGAGCCGTGAAAATGGAAGGGAGGGTAAGGAGGGTGGGAGATAAGTGGAGCGAGATGCATGAAGGAAAGGGGGGAAGGAAGGATGGTATGGAGGGAGGGTGACATGATGGGGAGGGAGCGAAGGAGGAAAGTGGCTTTGTGTGTAGAGGGACATTACAAGTGGTTCAGTGGATGTCACACACATGCAGATGTTGTCAAGGTGTAGGGTGTAGGTGTAGTGCTCTAGGGTTACTGGTGTAGAGCTGGTAGTAGTGGAGGTGTGGAACTCTAGACTGGTTCTGAAGCAGTGGTGTTGGATTGGTGTTCTGATGCAGGCGTTAAGGTTGTGGTGTAGTTCTGTAGGTGTAGTGATATTAGACTGGAGTTACAGTTAATGCTGTGTGGTGTAGGTGAAGTAATGTGACTGGGGTTATGTGTACTCGCAGAGTTCTAGGTTTTGTGGTGTGGACTGCTAGTGGTTAAGGTGTAGTGTTTTTAGTGCAGTGGTTTTGAGAGCAGCGTTAAGGTGTAGATAATGCAGTGTGGACGAAGTGATTATAGACTGAGGTTATACACCGCAGGTGTTGAGGTGTGGATGTGGTGGTGATTGACTGAGAGCTTATAGTATGGGTGCTATGTGGTACGTCGGTGTGGTATTTATGGTCTTTATGTATGGTATATGTGGTATGTAGGTACTGTGCGGCATATGTACTCCAAACGCAGCAATACAACAACTCTCATTTTCGGTGTATTATTACAAAATCTTTAAAGAATTATCAAACTGAAGCAGCACATCTTGTGATGGCCTCTGGAAGAAAATATTTCATCTTTATAATGGAACAATCACATTCTCAATTCAAAGTAGCCTGAAAGCTATTCATGTGTTTGGTGCTTCAGTGTCATTATTTTACCCTCCTATGTGTATTGTCCACACATAGGGACTTTATTTGGTTCAACACCACGCTCTTTACTCTGAGGAAGAAATCTCACCAATCAAAGGAGTCATAAGGGGCCCTTTACTAACGAGTTTGCTTTACACACATTACATCAATAACTAACTAGCCTTATCCTACAGATTCTCATCCCATGTTGCGGCTGTCATTCAAACCACAGACACACAACGTTATACACATGAAAACACAGAAACAAGGAAAACATATGATACACATGTGACGCAAGTCAAACGCTTAAGACACACATCCCATGCTCTCGAAACTTGGTCAAGAGACGGAGAAATAGATTAAATGTGCGAAAGACAACTCATATAAATTTGTAGGCAGGTGCAAACAAAGAAACAAAAGTGACAACATATACGCACGGGAACGAAAACAGAAACACAACCGCACGCAAGCACGGACGCAAGTACGCGCTTGCACACAGTTAGTCTCCCTCTCTCTCTCTCTCTCTCTCTCTCTCTCTCTCTCCAAGCAAGCAAGACACCCACAATCCAAGCATCACACCCCTCACTTAACTCCCTCTCCCCGTACACAACTCACACTGTCCTCCTCCCGGTTCCCTGATTACCTCTATTAATTATGCTAAATCCTCGACAAGGCCGGATAAATCTGGGCCACATTAGGGTAATTGCGGCCGCGGCATCACCTCGCCCATGATGACAACGGAACTGCCCTGTTTTAACTTTTATTGCCCACCATTACGTCAAGGTGCTACTCTTGGGTGCATCTGGGGGGAAGGAGGACGAATGTGGTGGTGATATTCTTTTCTTTATCTACCTATCTATCTATCTATCTATCTATCAATATCATTCTACTGCAGGATACTACGTCACAGTGCTACTCTTGGATGGATCTTGGGGTACGAAGACGAATGTGACGATTTTTTTTTATTTTTCGCACTTACTGTATCTATATCTGCATCAATCTACCTTTTTTTTTTTTTTTTTTTTAGCTTTTAATGTCATCCATTTCCTTCAAGGCGCTACTCTTGGATGGATTTGGGGGACGACGAATGTGGGTGAGTTTTCTTTCTTTCTTTATCTGTTTATATGTCTATTTCTGTAGCAGCCTATATGTATCTTGCCTTTTACTGCCACCATTTACGTCAAGTTGCTACCCTTAGATGGGTTTAGGGGGCCGCCTGGGGTGGAGGAAGACGAATCTGACTTTTTTTTACCCTTATTTGTCCAGCTGTATATTTACCTACTTGTCTACGATTTCTTCTTAACATGAGCTGGCTGTTACTTCAGTGTTGTGGCAGGCGAATGGCACAGAAAGCAACGTCATTCACAAATTTTCAGTCTCCGCTGCCAAATATACAGGCAGTCCTCATCGTAATTAGGATGTGTTCCAAAATACCACTGCTATAGTCATGTATTTGGAGATGTTACTCGGAAAGAAACAAATCAACTTTATAGGTAGAAATGGAACGATATAGCCACTCCAAATTGATGGCGTCTTTTTTCATCTAATTCTTGCTATTTCCAATGGATTTGTATTTAGACGAGACCTGTTGTAGTGCAAGGGTTTATGAAGGCTACATCAAACCACTGCCGTTCGACAAGTCACCTCCAGACTGAAGAATCAAGTTTGATGGAATTAAGAACCCAACGAAAATAGGTACGTAGTCCGGTTGACGGTGTAAACAGGTGAATTTTCTGCATATACATGTGGATTTAGCAATAAAACTAAGTCGAAATAAGTCACTCATAACAAGGATTTACTGTCCTGTCTAGGCCTACTCCACAGCAGGACTGATGCATGCACAAGTTAACAAGGCCACGAGGATCACTCTGCGGTTCACACGAATCACTTCACTTCTTGTCTGTTATATAAATTATATGACTGACAGTGAATCAAACGCCCAATGGAGACGAAAGTTTAAAATCATCCACAGGATTCGGTTTCCAATCAGTGCCCAAATGTAATGTTATGTGAGCAAGCATGTGGTGGAGACAAACTTGCCAAACAGTATGAATGGATAGGGAGTATTTCCACACAAAACATTTCATACCAATTCGCTGTTCCAAAATACTCTTATCCTGCTGGATGCTCTGACATCAATGATTCGTTACCTCTTCTCACACCTTCCTTCCACCTCTTCCTTGACCTACTTGTTCCTCACACTCTGTCAAGAAATAAAGCAGCATAAAAGACGCGATCAACATGAGGGGGCAAAAACCTACGAGTATATTCATTAACGATTAGTGGTACCGATACCTAGCAATGGTTCTGAGTCTTCAGTACCTTAATCCCTTGAACATCAGGACGTCTTTCATACTGGTGCTATGTTCAGGCGATTTTATTCAACTTTGGACTAATCTGAACTGGAGGGGTTAGATCCACACTTTGTTAATCCCTCCACTGCTAAGACACTTTCCTAAGCTGAGAAAGACGTCTCGTAGTAAAACAACAACAACAACAATCAACAAAATTCTACTGTTACTACTACTACTACTATTACTACTACTACTACTAATAATAATAATAATAATAAAAGTCATTGTACAGAAGGGATTCAAACTTCTCATGTACACTTCCAAATAGTACTTATACCCAACAACACAATGGCGCTAACAATTATAGCACCGCGTGTCCCTTGTACCCTAATTAGGAGAAACAGGAGCTTAAGGAATAATGTTGATGGTGAAGCCCATCTAATTAGGGACGGATCCTCTTTGATTTACGGAATTAATTAAGCTTAAGGAGTATTACAGAAGGTGGCTTAACACGCTTCCAGAGAGGACACACACACACACACACACACACACACACACACACACACACACACACACACACACAGGACAGAAGCAATGGTCAAGCGAGAAGGGTAAAAAGAGGGAGGAGGGGAGGAGGGAAGGAGGGGGGGAGGGGGGGGCGGTGAGATGGAGACATGAGTTGGGAGGGAGGTAAGGATGCGGCTGCAGTAGGGAGGGAGGGAGACAGGGAGGCAAGGAAAGCAACAGGGAGGGGAAGGAGGAGGAGGGGTGGGGGGACAGGGAGAAGGGATGGGGGAGGAGAGAAGACACATCCGGAGTGGTAAAAATGACAAGGTGGAGAGGGAAAGAGGAGATGCATGAGAAGAAAAGAGGAAATGTGTACAGTATAAGGAGTAGAAATGCTAAAGAGTAAGAGAGGAAAAAGGGGAAAGACTGTGTGTGTGTGTGTGTGTGAGAGAGAGAGAGAGAGAGAGAGAGAGAGAGAGAGAGAGAGAGAGAGAGAGAGAGAGATTTAGCCCGAAGATGTCATTTATACTGGATATTTGCTTTATTCAGCTTAAAAGATGTTTTGACATTACGCTTTTATTACAGCATTTATTAATCACGTTTAATCCAAGACGTCTTTTCCAACGTTGCATAAATAATCTGCAGGCACCATGAATAATATAAACTCGGACGTCATCGTAGTGAAAGGACTAGGAGTAAATAGGAAGGGAGATATTAGAATATAAGGATAAATATAAAAGGTGATATGATGAGCAAAGAGGAAATGAGGCAGTGTAAACAAGGACGAGGATTTACAGCAGAATTATAAAACAAAAAGTTACAGCAAAATTATAAAACATCATCGACTGTATCTTGTAAAACGTTTCCCTTGCTATTAGCAAGATCTCTTACAACTATTAAGCTCATCATAACGCGAACGCCATTTGTATCTTGTTCGTGCTATCTCAAGACAATTTTATTCACCTTGAGGGAGAGTTTACGAAATGGAAGTGTTAGAGATACCCGTCATAACCTCCATTCACTGGTATGGTTGGATAAAATCGCTGAGTGCTAGTTGGATTAAAATGAAAATGTCATCGTTGTAAAAGAGTTAATCTCCCAGTCACATTCCAGCTTCGAAATATGAGAATTTTCCCTTCCTTCCCAGCATACGAACGAAAATTTTCAATCGTTCGTTTTTTTCCTGTCAATGATATTTTATGCCAAATCACGATTTTAGTAAACCAAACCTCCCCTACATGTTCTTCCCAGGCAGGCCCCCAAAACCTTCTTTACCTACCAAAGGTATAGTATACTAATTCAGTGTTCTTGCATTTCATATATTAAAATATTTATTCTGCACCTAGGTCAAACTACTTAAGCTAGGGACAACTTTACTATTTTGTCTGAGGCAACGACAAACAAATATATTCAGTTGGAAGAAGCAAGACAATGCTAAGTTTCTCCGGTAATAATATTCTAGTTTTCATATACCACATCTCCCTGTCCCCTACAATTCCCACCGCGACCTAAAATCACAGTCGTACAAGTTTTTTTCATCTTCCAATGCAACAAAGCTGGAATAAATTTCACGGTCATAGTCCAGTTTCCAAATATCAAACTTTCCCTATAACACCAAAATTCGTAATCTTCCCTTTCTTCCTCCTCTATCAAAAATAATTAAACAAAGTCACGCTTTCAGTAAAATAAATGAATAAATAAAAGTAAATAACGAAACTGCACCCTACAAAGTTTCTCAGATATATGTCAGCCCCCAAACATCAAATCTCCCTCCCGCCCACCTTCCCACTGCGACCAAAACTCGCAATCTTGCAAGTCTTCCAGCCGCCCAACGTAACAGAATTGGGAGCCGCCAACGAGAAAACAATACCCCCGGATTCGCACTGCTCCCCCCGGTGTGTGCGTGGTTCACACACACACACACACACACACACACACACACACACACACACACACACACACACACACACCAACCGAGCAGGGACTGAGGAAATACAAGTGGGCTGGAAGAAGCACGTCCGTCGCACCTACAATTACAGCCAGGGCTCTCCTATTTAATCGTGGCCTCTCCCTAGCGACTCAGTGTTACTAAGAACCTGGTCAACCACACCTACCTTAACTACCACAACTACCATCACTACCAAACCTGTCTTCTCACACGCCACTAAACAGCACATTATGAAGAAACGGCTGAAACCATAAAACCTGAGGACCAATACGCTGGATGTGGACTCTGGAATCCGTTTAGTTGGATCTTAAATCCAATTGGCAGTGGGGAGCCCCTGAGCCCGAGCCAGCCTGGGTCTCGCTCCTGCTACTGCTCCTGCTGCTGTTACTCGTGTTTCTGCTGCTCATCCACCCTATCCCTTCCGTTGCTTAATCCACCACACATTACAATACCTTTGTTCATAAATATGCAGTTTAGCTGCCGGTAGAGCACTAATTACTTTATCATCATTGTCGCCATACCTTTCTTCCCGGTTCAGTTACTCGTGTCTCTGATGCCCAGCTTCCCTTCCCTTCGATTGCTGAGTTGATCCACGGCACCTCAAAATACATGTGTTAATAAAAATGAAAGTAGTCTGCAGCAACATTACCTTATCATCGCCAGTAGCAGCGTTATCCTGGCTTTATTTCCCACTAAAGTTACTCGTGTTGCTGCGGCTCATCTCCCCCCTTCCTTTCTGTTGCTCAGTCAACCATATACCTTACATGATTAGCATAAATGGCATACAAGTGAATATTAATGTGCCGTATGCTGATTTAAACTGGTAAGGAATGGGTTCTTGGGTGCATCCTTAGCTGACGACAATATGGGCCTAAGTTATTTCACATGTTCTTCCTGCCCCTTATAAGTAACCCCCAAGCCACTTACTTCTCTTACAAAATACGAAAACAACAACACTGATACTGTACTCGTATAGTGATCTTAGAGATTTCACGGCATCTAGTAACAATAACAAATCCTGAAGTACTGGTGTGGTAAAGTTTTGCTTCTACGTATCACGGTGAAATGCAGTATGTATGTCACAGCAAAATAGAGTCTGTTGACTGAAGAACATATGGTGTTGGTGGGGGTGCTGGTGTTAGTGTGGGTGTTAGTGCTGAAGTGGGCGGTGGTGTTGGTGTGAACGGCGTTGTCGGTGTGAGTGGTGGTGCTGGTGTAAGTGGCAGTGTTGGTGAAAGTGGAGATGATGGTGTTTGTGTGGAGGTGTCCCCGGGCTGGCTGTTTTTGTTGATGAGCTGTGAGGTGTTTGTGCGAGGCGGATGTGTTGGTGCTGCCTGGGATATTACTCATCAGGCAGTCTCCCTGGTGTGTCTGAACAGAGACGTATATTGAACTGCTTTATAACGAAGAAGGCGACGGTGGCGGTGAAGAGGGGAATAGGGTTTAGGATGTGGGAGGAAGGAATGTGGGTAAGCTACTGGTAGGTGGTTTGGGTGAAGGTAACGGCAAAACGTGTAATCGGACAGAAGTGTTCTGGTATAGGTGACGAGGCGATGGAAGAGAAAGAAAGGAGTTGAGGGAAAGAGTATGGGAAAGACAGAACCGTAATCTCGTTAACATGGGAGACTTTGTAGCACTTCTTCCTCAGAATTTATTCTGTATATACAGCGTAACCGCGCTTTATAAAGGAGATGACGAGGGTGACAGGAAAGAGGGCAAAGGAGTTTAGGGCGAGGGGCAACGTGGGTAAGATTTAGATTGGTGACTTGAGTGGAATAATGGCATAACTTTGTGGCGGTTAGGGAGGTAATATCTGAACGCAGTTAAGTGCTGTTGTAGTGAAAGTGATCAGGGAATGGAGAAAATGGATATGTAGGTTAAGACATAGGACTAGGAAGATCCAGAATAGTCTTAAGATGTGTGGTGGTAAAGTAGTGTTGGTAAAATGTCTAAGCTGAGAATACAATGTTATGGTGTGTAGTGATGTAAAGAAGAAGAGGGAGAAAGGAGTGTACAGCGAGGTGAAATGTGTGAAGGATATAGGAAGGTAACTGAAGTAATGTAGCGGTGAAAGAAAGTCGCACTTTGGGTAGTAATATGTATGGCCTTTTTGGGATAATGATATTTTCATGTAGGTGGTGAGCGGAGGGTGGATAGCGAAGGAGATCACGGCGAGAAGGTGTGTGGGGGAGACGGTGTGTGGGGCAGAAAGAGGCAAGCGGCTGAAGCAGTATAGGCTAATGCCATAAGGTAGTCATGATAATAACTGAATTAGGCGAGATGGTGTAGTGATGCAGGTGGTATGCAGGATGCGAATGGGCGGGAGGAAGGGGGCGGGGAAGGAAAATAAAGGAGTTTAAGGTGACGGGGGAGGAAAATAAAGGAGTTTAGGTGACGGAGAAGGTAAAGATACAGATAGGGTGGTGGTGTAGGGGGTGTGGTAGTTGGAGTGGAATGAAAGTGGTGTATTAAGGCCGGTTCACACGAGCAAAATCGAGGCCGTTTTTTGCCGAAATTTGCTTCCCGGTAGAAATTCCGGCCGCTTTTTTCGCCGGTATGGAGAGACCGACATGTCGGTCTTTTTTTTGCCGGAATCGGGAGAAAGAGGCCGGGCCGATTTAAATGGAAGCACCGAACAAGGCAAAGCTCTGGGAACGAAGATGAAGACGACAACTTATTTACACTACTACCACAACTAATCTCACTTTAGCGTTCATTCCAGTGTGGGTGTATCTGATATGAGCATGAGTATAAAAGTATGATTATTTAAATATGAGTTAAAGGTAAATGAATCTTGTACATGATTTATGCTTCAGAAAATTTATGCATACGGCCCCTGAAGCCCCCGGAAAGCTGAGTGGCAGTAAAGGCCTATTCACAGGAGCTAAATCGCGGCCGTGAGGGCTCATCTTGAAGTTGGAAAAGTGCAAGAGCTGCACACCTACTACGAGTACGGTGGTCCATCTTTGTAAACACTGTTGCCGCGCTCCTGCCTCTGCAGTCCCAGTACGTGTGAACACCTTTCCGGGAGAAATGCCAAAAATCGGCATTTTTTCCCCGCAAATGGCCAAAAAAAACGGCCGCGATTCAGCTCGTGTGAACCGGCCTTTAGTTTGAGTGGTAAAGTGGCGGGAAAGAAAGAGGAAAGGTTTTAGGGTGAAGGAAATTTGGGGAAGACAGAGTTAAGTGGTATTTATGCAATGGTATATGTCTGTGGTATATGTCTGTGGTATATTTAGGTAGGTAGGTGGTATATGGGTTTGTAGTGCTGTAATGCAATCGTAGCTGAAGTGGTAAAATGTATAAGTGGCAAGAAAGGTGAACTGAAACAGATGGTGAGAGGGAAGAGGACGGGGTTTTGCTACAGTGAGAATATCAGAGATGTCAGTAGGTAACTTATGTAGTGGCACAGGCTATGGTTATAGACTGCGAGCATCGTGTAATGGTGTAGGTAATTAAGGAAGGAATTAAAGGAGAGGAATGTGGGGAAGATATAGCTAGGTGGCTTGTGGTGTAATTTACAATGTAGTGACATTTTGAGCACTAACAGCTTCTTAACACTTGCCTCTCTAACTGGTGAACATTTTACTGGAAGCAGCCATGAATGTCCTCATCAAACAATAACTGACCTAAAACACAAATGTCGATTCAACGAAGAAAGAACCTAAGCAATGATAATTTTACCAAGACTGATTACATTATTTACGGCGCACGGTAATTTTTATGCAGCTTCTCTATATCCGCTAAAACAATGTCACTGCACTAATTTACCATGCAGGTGTCCAGTAAATACAACTCATTCGGATCCAAAACAAACTTGAAGGTTTCACTTCTGGCTGTGGCCGTCCCATTTCATTGAACTATACGAAAAAAAAAAAAAAAAGTCTATGGGAAATAGCATTTACTCGGACACTTGGCTTATCTGAGTTTTGCATCGCCTATTTCCGAGGGAGTTAACACAGTACAAAGTATCTACAAATCACAAACTTCATACACCCCGATAAATATGCACCCAATTTAATACCACAACATTTGCCTGGACAGAAAGACATACACACATACACATGTTCTTCCTCCTGAAACATAAATCTGAACTTGCCAACGATTCAGCGCAACAATCTTAGTTCCGGATCTTCAGAATTCAATCGAAATTCAATTAGGGAAGTGTGATAACATGGACAGAGGGCAGAAGAGAGGATCCGGCACCCCTTCCTTCCCTTCCCCCTTCCTCTTCATTCCACAGCTTGCCTTTCCTCCCTTAGTCCAACTTTACGCATCGACTCACCTTCCCTCTTCCTCTCCTCATCTTCCATCTTCATTTTCTCCTCTTCTCCTCATTCCACTGACTTGTCATCTCTCCCTTATGACTGCCCCTCTCCCCTCTTCCCTTTTATAGATCTTCGTTTCTCTTCTTTTCCTCTCTTCATCTCCTTCTCTTCATTTCCTCATCTCTCTTCATTCCATACACTGATCTGCCGCTCTCCCTACTTCCTAGCCACATCTCTTTCCCTTTTCCACTACCTGTGTCCATTCTCCTCTCTTCCATTCCCCATGTCTCCTCATCTCTCCAATTACCACTCTTCCTCTCGTCATTTCTCTTCCTCTATTCATCTCTCCTCTTCTTTCCTTCATTTTGTCTTTTCCATTCATCTACACGTTTCATTTCCTTGTCTTCCCTCTTCTCCTTCCACATATTGCTCTCATTTCTTTCTATATTTTATCTTTTCTCTAAATAATTTATTACCGCTCCTCTTCTCATCTCCCCCCTTCTCCACATTCCGTAGGCTTATCTCTCGCCTGTTACTACCTTCCCTACTTCCTTCCACAGCCCTGTCTTCATCCTTCAGTTCTAACCTTCCATTCTTCCATTTCCTACTCTTTCCTTCCTTCTTCATTCCCTAGTCTTGCAATCCTCCGTTTCTTTTTTTTTTTTTTTTTGCCTTTCCTTCCTCCTTTACTCCTTATTCTTTCCTTCCTTCTTCGTTCCTTAGTGTTCCCTTCCACCTCCATTCCTAATGCACACAATCCTCCTCCCTTTCCCTCCTCAATCCACTACCTTACCCTTCCTCCTCTCCTAACTTCATCCATTTGCCTCTCCACTAACTTAGCCCTCCTCCTCCTCCTCTCTCTCTCCTCCTTAGATGCATTCACCTTCTACCCAACTACCGTATCATCCTACCACATTCATTCATTAAGTCTTCACTTCTTTTATGGTCGGGATAACTAACACATTTTTTTTCCGATTAACACAAGACAATTCACAACTGGCAGTACCGTAACTTACAGAAGCTTCAGAGTGTTAACCTTATCATGGTTCGGACAACTCTAATGTTCTATTACAGCTAATGGCAGACGATTTTACTCTGCAAAACTGAGATGTCTAAGACTACAGTAATATAATGGCCCTTTTTACTATACACAAGTTTTTTGGTCATATCCAGACGGTATTACTAGGCCTAGGGGAGACTTTTCCAACGGGCAAGGTGAGATGTGGCCTCATTAACCCCACCAACACGAGATAATAAAGAGAATCGTACTAAAGGCTAAAAACTGTGAGACGATTTAATTTGTCTCATGAGAGGGTTCTTGATCTGCAGAGGTTAAACACAGCCTTCACCGACCCCTCAATACATCTGGTCTTCCCTTTAACTGAGTAACAGAGTCTGAAGGTATAACAATAAAACCGAAACAAAACGTCGCCCTAATTAAAGTATATTCGGTGTGATTTCCTCGATTAAACAATGCTTTTCTAAGAGTTAATTTTTTCATCTTGCTTTTATCTTGCATTTTAGCACAAGTGATAATTTCTTTTGTAAATGTTGTCTTCTCCTTTTCACCTTCCTTTTTTCCTTCATCACATGTTCGGTTCTTCCTCCCTTTCTCCTCTGTCATTCCTCGCCATCAATACTGCAACTTTTTACATTCTTTCTGCTCACAATCCCCTTCCTTTCCCTTTTCACCTTCAAGTTTACATCACATTCAACTTTGCCATTTCTTTCATTCCTTCCATAATTGTTCTTTTTCTCTCTCTTCCCTCCATATTTCTCTCCTATTCCTTCTTCTCTTTTCCCTCCATCTTTCTCCTCTATTCCTTTTTCTTTCCCCCTTCTTGTTTTTCTCTCTCGTTTGTTCCTTCCCATTTCATCGCTCGCCCATCAACCCTTCTTCCTCACACCCTCCCTCTCCTACCCACTCCCTCCCCCCTCGCTCTTCCCCTTGCATGCCTTTCCCATTCTGATCAGCACATTCTCTCTCTCTCTCTCTCTCTCTCAAGTCTACCCTTCGCAGACATGACAGTTCTTCTTTCACTCTCCTCTACGTCTCTCTTCTCCACTTCTCTCATTTCACTTCATTCCCTGCTCCTTCAATCAACTCCTACGCCCTGAAATTCACTTATTCCCTAATATCCAGCTCTCTCATCTTTCGAAATATCATCTTCCTGTCCCACAACATCCCTCCTTCCGTCCTGATTTTTCTTTTTTAATAAGGCGGTTAGATGTACGACAAGAGGACCGTCAAAAAGGTACAGGAGGAGAAATACGAGTAGAAAATAGTGATAATGTACAGCTTGTCTCCTCTCTCCTACCCCTTCCCTCCCTTCCTCTCCCACAACTTCCCTCCCTCCCTGTTCTCACTCCCTCCCTCCCTCCTTCCTATCCCTCTCCCACACTTTCCTTCTCCCACATCATCCCTTTGCCACATTTCTCTCCCCCTCTCCCACACCTCACCTCCCTCCCTCTTCTCTCCCTGCCTCCCTCTCGCCTCACCTCCCTCCCTCTTCTCTCCCTGCCTCCCTCTCGCCTCACCTCCCTCCCTCTTCTCTCCCTGCCTCCCTCTCGCCTCACCTCCCTCCCTCTTCTCTCCCTGCCTCCCTCTCGCCTCACCTCCCTCCCTCTTCTCTCCCTGCCTCCCTCTCGCCTAGCTCCTCGTCTCTCCCTACTAAGACGGCCCCCGATGATGGAAATGTCCAACCTCTATACATTATTCCGGCCACTCTGACACGGCCGCCATTGTAGCCACCGAAAGCCGGGGAGGGAGGAGGGGAGAGAAGAAAGGCACGAGAAGAGGGGAGAAGGGAGAGGAGGAAGAGACGAGGGAAGAAGGGAAAGGATGAAAGACAGGGAAGAAGGGAGAGGAGGAAGAGAAGAGGGGAGCTGGGAAAGAATGAAGTACAAGGGAGAAGGGAGAGGAGGAAGAGAAGAGGGTAGAAGGGAAAGGAGGAAGTACAGGGGGGAAGGGAAAGGAGGAAGAGAAGAGGGGAGAAGGGAAAGGAGGAAGTACAGGGGGGAAGGGAAAGGAGGCAGAGAAGAGGGGAGAAGTTAGTGGAGGAAGAGATGAAGGGAGAAGAGGAGGAAGAGAAGAGGGGTGAAGAAAGAGGAGGGAGAGAAGAGGAGAGAGAAAAAAAAAAGGAGAGGAGAACAGCAGAAGTACAAGGGATAAAAATAGAAAAGGCAGAAGAAACGCGGGGAAAGGAAAAGAGGCCAAAAGGGAATGAGGAGAGGAAACAGGAAAAAGAGCAGGAGTGAAGAAGGGAAAAAAGGAAGGAGAAGAATGGACGACACATGATCAGAAGGGCAACAGGAAAAGACGGTGACAGGAGGAAAAGAATGGAAAGAACTGCCGATAAAAAATGAGGGAATGGAATAATAAAAGAATATAGGCAGAAATTGGTTCGGTAATAGGGCAGGAGAAAAGGTCTGAAAGGAAGGTGACGAGAGAAATAAAACGAACAAGAGGACAGGAGAAGGGGGCCATGGAAGTAGGAAAAGCAAATGGATGAGAAGAAGAAGCAGAAAGACATCAGAGAGGAAGAAGAGCATTGAGAGGAGATAAAATGGGAAAAATAAGGGACAGAAGAGAGGGAGAGGGAGGGTAAGAAAAGGGGGGACAGCAAGTGGTGAATCGAGGAGGGAAGGGGGGAGGGAGGGAGGTGAAGGATGGAGAGAGAAAAGGGGAAAGAAAGGAAGAGAGATTAAGAAATGAAGTCAGGGAAGAGAGAAAGGGTGAAAGGAGGAGGAAGAGAGAAGGTGCAAGAGGAGGAATGGAGAGGGTGAAAGATTGAGAGAGGGATAGGGGGAAGAAAAGGAGAGAGGTCCACATGATATGAAGGGGGGAAGGAGGGTTAAAAGGAGGGGAGAGCTGAGACGAAGGGAGGAAAAGAGGGAAGGGATAAGGGAATGAAATATTAATTAGTCCGGGAAACAGAGGAGTGAGGACAGAGTCAAATATTAAATCTTAAGAAAAAATTAAACTGATGAAAAGTAAACGACGTGGAATGCAACTGCATTACTGATTCTCAGAACAGCCTACAGAAAAACACTTTACAAGTGGATATTATATCTTTTATACTAACCTTCATAAAGAATGACAATTACATATGAATAAACCTGACATAAAGAGACGCATCAAGCTTATCTGGCGGCTACAGGAAGGTAGACAGTGGATGAAGAGAGAGAAAATAAATCTTGTTGTGAGTGATACAGTATTCGGAGAAAAAGATCTTGTCATGTGTGACATACATCGGAGGTACCGGTACACATCTAGTAATAACAAAAATCAGAGACTAGACGTTATTACGATGCAGTAATCAGTGAAAAATGTCTTGTTAAGAATGACTTAAGGATAGCAGGAGCCAATCTTGTTATGAATTACATACTGTAAACATCGAATGAACACATGCCTTATGAATGAAGGACATCGAAAAAATACGTCTTTTAATGAACAATTCAAAATACGTACGTTGAGGTTTATGCATAAACCATGCCTAGACGATTTAATTAGTTATATTAAAACAGCAAACTAGTGGATGCGTTATGGAGAGATGGAATTCGCCATTACGTAAACTGAAAGCTGCCTATAGTTAGAGGAGCTGTATAGATGAATATATATGAATGCTGATAGGGATGCTGTGTGGGTAAAATGGAATACACAGGAGTTGCTGATAGATGTCGCCTAAAAATGGACAGACATTCACAAAAAATTAAAAAAATGTTTTCAAGACTCAGGGAAATATAATGAAACAGAGGGAAACCATTTTTATAGATGGACACGAAGTGGATGAAATAATATGCATGTATGAATATTTACGGACAGATAAACAGATAGATTGACATACAGAGAGATAGACTGAATGATAGACAGATACAGACAGACAGACAGACATACTGACTGACATATTGGTATGGAAGGACAATGTGTAAAATACAAGGACGAAACCTGTGCAATAACTAAGAATTACAATTATCAGGCATAAGAAAGCTACGAAAAT
Source organism: Coenobita brevimanus (assembly GCF_032717465.1). NCBI lineage: Eukaryota > Metazoa > Arthropoda > Malacostraca > Decapoda > Coenobitidae > Coenobita > Coenobita brevimanus. The sequence goes on from NC_137042.1 coordinate 23,919,575, forward strand.
GAAAGCTCGAACTGCAGTGGAAATGTTACACATATATAAAAATCAAAATCTGATGAATATATAAATATACAATTAAATGAAAAAATATTATTTCAGTTTTAACGGAATTCTGTTTGAACGGTTAATTCGAGATATAAACAATACGGGTCAGCAGATGACTTAAGAGAAAATATAACGTGTGTGTGTGTGTGTGTGTGTGTGTGTGTGTGTGTGTGTGTGTGTGTGTGTGTGTGTGTGTAGGACATAAAAAAGTACTGTGACTTTACTATAAAAAAAAAAAAACGATGTGCATTGATATCCAAGCCTGATGGACTGACGTACTGGGAGAAGATAACTGAATGAATTAAGTGGAAATAAACGAGAAAGAGAAGTAAGCAAAAGAAGAGATATAGATTCATGCCTACCGATTGCACGAGACATTAAGGCTGACACACAATTTTTCAAAGTCTTACTCTTCCCCTAGCCCACGACCCATAGTAGTCTGATTACATACAGGTTCCCAATTACACTACTGGGTGGAGAGGGAAGGAAGGCAAATCAAGAGAAAGGTCAAGTACAAAAGGGAAGGAAAGTGGGTTAGAAGACAAGAAGAGGGATGAGTGAAAAGGGAGGAATAAAGGAGAGGGGAATGAGGAAAATGGAGAGGAGGGAATGAGACAGAAGGGAGCGATGAGGAAGGAAGAAAGTAGGGAGGAGTAAGGAAGAACAGAGGGAGAAGGGAGGAAACCGCGAAAGAGGAAGATGGGAGGGAGGAGTGAGGATGAAGGGAGGGAGGAGTGAGGATGAGGGAGGGAGCAATGAGGAGGAAGAACGGAGGGATGATGGAGGAATGCATGAGGAAAGAATGAGGCGAAGGAGAGAAAAGATGGATTAAAAAAAAAAGTCCAGATGAACGACAAGCACAAGATGGAAGAGAGAGGGCTGAGCTGGAAGGTCAAAATGGAAAGAAGGCAGAAAGGAAATGAGGATGGGAAGGAGGGAGAGGCAATAGGAATGTGGAAGGTAAGGAAAGGGAGACAGGAGGCCCAACTTGTGAAGGAAATAAGGAAACAAGTAGAAAAGAAGGAGGAGGAGAGAGAGGCACAAGGAGGGAAGGAAGGGAGGAGGATGTTGGAGGAAGGGTGAAAAAAAAAATAATGATAATGAAGAGGAAAACATAACAAGGAAACGAACAAGAAAGACGAAAGGGGAGGAGAAGAGGAGGAAAGCATGAGAACGAAGGAATCAGAGGGTAGGTGAGAGGGAGGGAAAGGCAAAAGGGAGAGAGGAACAGGCCCGAAGAGGAGGGAGAAATAGGAAAGCAAGAAGGAAGAGTTGAGTGGAGTCAGGAGTGGCAAGAGAGGTATGAGAGAGAGGATGGAGAGAGGATGGAAAGAGGGAGGGAGGGAGGGAGAGAGGGAGGGAAGACTGCAGAATGATCATTAGAATAAAAAAGGGAAAGAACTAAAAGAAGTGAACAAGTATGAAGGAAGAAAACGAAGATGAAAGACGAGGGCAAGGAGGAAGAGGAGGGCAAGGAAGAAGAGGAGAGCAGGGAACAGGAGGAGGGCAAGGAGGAAGTGGAGGCAAAGAAGAAAAGGGAAGCGACAGTATGGACAAATGCGGGGAGAAATGGAAGGGAGGGAGAAATGAAAGAAAGATGGGGATGAGAGAGAGAGAGAGAGAGAGAGAGAGAGAGAGAGAGAGAGAGAGAGAGAGAGAGAGAGAGAGAGAGAGAGAGTATATAATAAAAACAGATACAACAAGAGGAGGCAAGAAGCAGGAGAAGGGAGGAGTCAGAAGGGAAGAATGCGAGAGCAGAGGCAACAGGGAGTGAGCAACAGAGGGAGGAAATGAGAGGAAGGACGGAGGGAGGGAGGGGGGGGAGGGAGGGAGAGAAGAGAGAGAGAGAGAGAGAGAGAAAGAGAGACAGCAGGAGGGCAGTTGCAGGGAAAGGGGGGCTGGAGGCCTCATCAGCGTGGTCGGCCATCTTCTCAAACGATCGATTTAGCGCTTTCCAATGGTTAGCAGAAGGGGGCAAGGAACAGGAGCAAATGGAGGGAGCAGGAAAGAAGTGAAGGAATAAGAGAAAATAGAGGAGGAAATGGAAGGGGAAGAGAGAGAGGAGGAAATGGACAGGGAAGCCAGAGAGGAGGATATGGGTGAAAAGGAGAATGGGGGGAATGCATAAGGGCAGGAGCAATTGAGGAATAAGAGGTGGAGGAAGGCAGACAATAAGGAAGAGGAAAGAGAGGGATGAGAGGAAACAGAGTGGAGGAACAAGAGAAGAGGGGTACGAAATAGACGAAGAGAGGGGGGATATGAAGGAAAAGAAGAATGAAAAGGAGGAAATGGAGAATAAAGAGAACAGGAAGAAGTGGAGAAATGAGAGAAGGGGGAGGAGAAAATGCAGGAAAAGAAGACAAAAATGGAAATGCATGAGAAGTATGACAGAGATAGAAAAAAAGTAATTAATGAGGAAAAAAGAAGGACGAACGGAGGAAAGGGTAAACAAGAGGACATGGAACGATACGAGAAGAGGGAATGGAGATTAAAATGGGACACGTGAAGTAGAAGGAGGAAAGAAGCAAGGTGAGATGAAGGTGAAAAGAGGAGGGAAATGGAAAAATAAAAGGAGGAGGAGGAAATGTAGGAATGAAGTGAAGGAGTGAGGAAAGGAAGAGGAGGAAATGGAGGTACGCGACACGAGGAAGGAGGCAAACGAGAAAATACTGGAGCTAAGAAAATGCAAGGAGAACTGGCTGAAGAGGAAATGCAAGTGAATAAATATAAAGGCTCAGGCAGTATGTTGATTTATCATAAATAAGTAAATACTGAAAAAGAGGATGAAAAGGGGAATAGGTTAGAAATAGAAGAGGAAATGGAGGAATGTGAAAAAAATGCGCAGACAACTGAGATATGATAAAAGAGAGAATGGGGAGAAGTGATCAAGAGAATGGAAAAAAGGATAATGAAGCAGAAAAATAAGACAGGTAAAAAATAAAGAACCTACGGAATAAAAACCAGTGCATACAGAAGATTAATAATGAAACCAGAAGAAACAAATATGACAACACGAAACCACAGTCTGAAAAACAAACCAAGAAAAAGACTGGCAAAAAAGAAAATGCAAGTTGAGAAAAGAGAAAAAAAACAGCAAATATACGAAGAAGAAACATTATACTGTAGATAAAGCTGAGGTAAAAATAGGGAGAAAAGGAAACAATATTAAAAAGTCACACTGGAGACTATACGTATCCGGCAAGATGAGATCAACTGTAAAAAATAAATATATATAACTTGCGATAAACCAAACAGAATGAGGAAAGACGAAACAAATATTGACAAACAGAAAAATCGAGAAAGTCTGAGTAGGAAAATATATATTCTGGAGAGAGAGAGAGAGAGCAAGGAGGTAGATGGGAGAGGACCGCAACTGACCATCGTCCACTCAGGTAATAAAAAAATAATAATACGCAACAGCTGCTACTAGAGGGAAGACCAAAAAAAAAAAAAAAAAAAATAGCTCTCACGGTGGACAAGTGACGTCTAACTGCTGACTTCAACGGATCCCTTCACTGACCACCTTAACCCTTTCACTACGATGACGCCTTCAATCCTGCCTACCACCGGATGATTTAATTCAGCTCCACAGAAACCTCCTACTGGGGTCAGAGTAGCTTTATTATCGATTTTTGAACAATGTGGCTTTTTTCCCTTTCATTTTCATTTTTTCCATTTTATTTTTGGTACCCCCCGACGGTATTATTAATTTGGGAAACTCTCGTGCCCTCTCACTTCATGGGATATATTTTTTACCGAACAAAATAATTAGGGGTTAACCAAACTACAATTCCATTAAAATCGTCTGGGGTTTGAGAAAATAAAATACCAAACTCTGGCCATCGTCTTGACAGGGTCATACTAATACTTTAAATCTACAGCGAAATCCTACTTTAAAATTCCTAATTGCGATTATTTACTCATGCTACAGCTTCTACCACCAGACGATATATTCAGGTTAGGGGAGATATCTCGTTGTCAAGGTGCTGTGACAATCTTTATTTTCTCTCTTTTGAACTACCACGTCATATTTACCTGACTTTCACTACCAATGGATTACTTTATTCGGTTTGGAAAGTCTCGTAAGAAAGGGTTAAGTTAGTGCTAAGGTCACTGGTTATATCATACTATCAATAACCAGATATGCCGTAATACTTTGTTTTTCAGTGAATTGTTGTGGTTAGCAGACGTTATTAGCATACAAACTGCTATCTCTAGAAATGAACACGTACTGGTACTATTTGTTGTGGCGCTTAAATCTGAAATGGGTACATAAGCATATACCTAATTACACACACACACACACACACACACACACACACACACACACACACACACACACACACACACACACACACACACACACACACACTGCAATTAGTGTTAACATTCCTATAAGCACAAATGCGTTAAAAATGGACACCTAATATAATAATATTGTTTCCTTTCTTACATAAATGTTTGGTAAAGACAGAACAGAGCATGCGAGGCACCAGAAGAAATAGATAAATATAGTTGCCTCAGCAGCCATTAAATTTTTAAGTATCTGTGAATCAGCACGTACAAAAACGTACAAATCACAGAAGATGAGTTACTTGCGAATGTTGCTACACAAATCCGTTCCATACTAATTACAAGAAAAGGTCCCGCAAAAAATATATATTTCAAGGACAGTTATACGGATATTATGATTCTTTCATTAACAACCTCGACAGGCTACACAAGAGCGACGTTTTGCGAATGCTGGCGCAGGCTGTTTTCTGAACGAACAAACAATAGCTCTGAATATATTAAGTGTCAATATTATCAAGAACCAATTGTCTCCTCTCATGTTAAAGAGTTCCGTGCGTGCATATGAATGGGAAATTTTTTCAGAGATGACATTTAAAACAACGTAAAACCTTTTCCTTTCTTTTTTTTTTTTTTTTTTCTCTCACACATCAAAATTTTGCTAGTTCTGCTACAAATAAAGCCAAATAATATTCTAAGTAAAATTAATGTAACATGAAATATTAGAAGTACTAAATCCATACTTTAGGTTTCCAGTGCATTGTACGATTTTATTTTATAGTTTAAAGAGCAATAAATTATGGATCCTGTGCATGTAGTTCTGTCTCTCCCTACCTTAGACATCTACCTACAGTATATATGAAAGCTAAGCGATACAAAACAAAATAATTTGAAAACAAGTAACACAATATTGCTATCAGAAACAACATCGGGCGAAAAATTTACATGATCGAATATAATGTGTATAAATATAAGATCGCCAAGTGGTTCATTAATCCATTTACAGCCTGACGGCGTATCTGAAGCTACATCTTAACTCCCCATCTCTTCATCCATGGAGGCAAAAAAAAAAAAAAAAAAAAAAAAAATCCAGACAACCAGGCGCTTTCCAGGAGTGAGATAATGTGCTTACTGAACTACTGTAACTATATACGGCAGTCTCCTAAACAAAACTCCAGAAACTTCATCCTTTTCTCGCATGATGTGAAAGTATGCAAATGTGAAGACATGCAAATTCCTTTTCCTATGACAGCCTCCCAGTAACCGAACACACGCTTCCCATCCCTCCCTCTCTTGCTCTCCCAGCCAGTCAGCGTCCTATATACACAGTCCAAAAACCACCAGACGACTTTATCCTGTGCCATCATAATAAAAGAGAGTTAAATCCCTCTCCTAAGCCAATCTTTCTATACCCGACACACGGACTTGCTCACCCATACATACAAGTTCTCCCCATTAAACCATCAGGCACCCTCCTCCCTTGTCAAGCATAATACGGGGATATGCTAATTTCCTTTCCTTGGCCGATCCCCAAATAACCCTGCTCAACATGTTTCCCGTCCCCCTATTCCTTTCCCTCTCCTTGCTTTCTCCGCCACGTGCTCCATTATATGCTTCCCTCCAAATCACCATGCAACCTTTTCTTTTTACTAGCATCCTGCAAAAAACGTGTTCCTTCCCTTTCCTTCCCTTTTCCCCAGTAGTATAGCACGCGTTTTCCAGTCCCTTCCTCCCTCCTTCCCTTTCTTGCTCTCCCAGTGAGTATCTCATCAAGGTAGCCTATCCTCTGCCTTTTCAAGCATGCTAAAAAATCAAAATGCAGATACCGTATAAAAAATATGCTCTCTTTCCTTGGTTGGTCTCCTACTAACCCTGCACAGTCTCTCTCTCTCTCTCTCTCTCTCTCTCTCTCTCTCTCTCTCTCAGCCAGCGTCCCATATCCCGACCCACGTGCCAGCAGGTCACAACTAAAGTGTATAAACAGTTGCATCTCCCCTGCTCTCTTTCATCGATGGCCGTACCCGCACACACGCACGCACTCACACGCACGCGGTCGGTCGGTCACTCACGCAAAAACACCACCGGCACAACAACAACAACGGGACGCACGCCATTCGATTCAGGGTTTTAAGCATGGGCACACAAACACACGCACACGCACCTACTTGACTGCACTCACACACACGCACACACCCAAGCACAGGTGGTAAAAAAAACGGCACACTCCTGCCAGAGAGACGTACTCCCTTCTACCCTCGACCCTCGGACACTGACCAGTTTTGCAGAGAGAGTGTGAGAGAGAGAAAGAGAGTGGTAGCAACGAACTCGCTCTCTTTCCCCCGTCTTTTCCCACCCGACATCTCTCTCTCTTTCTCTCTCTCTCTCAACTCTCTTTACCGCGCCAGGCCGGCTCTCTTTCTCTCTCAGCTAATCATCCCCTTCGTTTTCGAAACCAAAAGCATCCTTGCAAAAAGAGGTAAGCATACAATCAGCTAAACAACAAACTGACGACAAGAGAAAGAGTAACTAAAGAAAGGTGGGGTGGGGGGTACTGCTAGGTGTGGAGCGGGTGTCATTGTAGCTCTGGCAGCCGTGGACAAGCCTTCTGCTCTCTTTTTGTTATTGTGGATCACGTGGTATCCGGGTTTGTTATTGTTTTGAGGCTGGTGACGTATTGTACGACCTTACTGAGCTACAGCTGATGTGTGGGTGGAGGCAGGGGGGACGTGGAGGTAAGAGTGGAGAGGGTGGATAAAGATGATGAAAAATAGGATGATATGAGGGAGTAGACGAGGAAGGAAGGGGAAGTAAAGAGGATGGGGAAGAGTAAGAGAAAAGGGGAAGGGGATGGAGGGGAAGGGGATGGAGGGGAAGGGGATGGAGGGGAGGGGAGATAAGGTGACTGGCAGAGGGGGAGGGAAGGACGACACGGGAGAGGTTAGAGAGGATGGGGTGCTGGGGAGAGCTGTAATGGGTGGGGAAAGGTGGGCGACTGAAAGGTGAGATGGGGTGTGGGAAGGGGTGAGAGTGGGGCCGGGGAGAGGTGAGAGTGGAGCCGGGGAGAGATGAGAGGTGGATTGAGGTGAGATGTGGGGGGCGGGCTGGGGAGAGGTAAGGCGTATGGAGAGAGGCGATGAGGAGCAGGGAGATGTGAATGTGGGGTGGGGAGAGAGGTGGGATGGCGGGACTGGGAAAACAGATGGACGGGAAGAGGGGAGAGGTAAGAGACGGGGATGGGGATAGGGGAGAGGAGTACGGGGTAGGAGTTCCTGGCAATAAAAATAGAGTGGTGCAGTGCGATATTTCAACCAGACTGTAAATTGTTGTGGAAGGGTTATGAAGTTGCGGGTACATATCTGCAGGAATTTACATGGGCGCTGTGAACTCCCTCCAATAATCACATGTACCGTAACGTGGAGATAATGGTGCAGTTATAAGGTTTACTTTTTACCGATTTGTATTACTAACGTCTTCACTACGATGATGTATTATTCATTTCATTCTTGCCTTCTCCAGACGATTTTCCAAGGCTCAGATTTTTTTTTTTTCTGGGGGGTGGGGGAACTAGAAGGGTTAACTACGGCCCTCTTAAGTCTCACCACTATAGTTCATTCACTTTAACTTGTTCCAGGTTTTCATCCTTTTGCAGTTTTTTTTTTTTTCACGACGCTCAGTGACACAAAAAGACAATACCGTGGCTCTATATCTTTTTCTGTTCCACTTCCTCGTGACTTCCATCATATTCTGGTGTTAATCCAGTGATACAACTAAGCATTCAAGACGGGGGGATGGCAGTTTTAGGGCAAGGTACAGTGAACAGAGTACACATAAGACCTCCCCTAAGCCACAACCCCTTCAATCCGATAGCGTTCTGTATGTTAGGCTATAATCTTACTTTTTCTGACGATTTCATTCAGGTTAGGAGAAGCTTTTAGAACTGAAGTGGTAGATTTAGCTTCATGTACCCCTTAACTGCAAAATGTCTCTCATAAACTGAACAAAACCGTATACTGGTGACAAAGTTAAAATATACATGATGCCATCAGACTGAAGGGGTTAAATCGTCTCTTCTGCAGCCAGTAGACAAGAAAAACTGCAGTACTTATGGTCGCGTCTTCTGTTGTTTTTAATTCCAGGTAAAAAACGATTATTTTAACTGATAACGATTCACAGAAGCCTTGCAGCAATCGTCAATACCCCCTCAAAGTCGGGAAGTCTCACTCTATTCTAGCTAACATCAGACGGTTTCCTTAAGCTTAAGAGTGCGTATACGAGCCTATACTCTCTCTCTCTCTCTCTCTCTCTATCTATCTATCTATCTATCTATCTATCTCTCTATCTCTCTCTCTCTCTCCTATGCTGTCATTTCTCACATCTTGTTCTTCCCTGTTCTGTCACTGCTCTTCCTGTCTAGCCAGGGCCCCCTTTTCCTTCTTCCTGTCTCTTGCTTTCCATGGTCTGCCTCTGTCATGTCATGCCCTCCAAGCCTTCCCCCCCCCTCTCTCTCTTTCTCTCTCTCTCTCTCTCTCTCTCTCTCTCTCTTTCTAGCCCCCTCACGGCCATTACCAAGCCTGTGTATGGTCGACTCTCATCCTGTAGTTTAATCTGAAGGGTGGAGGGAGAGGCTGTAGGGGGAAGGGAGGGGGAAGGAAAGGAAGAAGGGAGGAAGGGAGGAGGAGGAGGAGGAGGAAGGTAGATCAGGGAGAGTGAAAGGAGAAGGGGAGAAAGCAGATGGGAAGGCAGGAAATAGATTTGGAGGCAGAAAAATGGAGGAAGGGAGAACCTGGGAGGAGGTGGAAATGGAATAAAAGGGTGAGAGAGAGAGAGAGAGAGAGAGAAACTAGGATGACGGAATTCACGGCTAGGACCTTAAGTATGTTTTTACTAACCTTTATTCCTATTATCATTCGACTTCATTACAATTCGATTAACATCTAACTAGTAAAGGGGTTAATGAAATCTTTGACTAACTCCTCCATTTTCAAAAGTCTCCCCTGAACTACTGAAAATGGAGTGTCTGGAGAGAGGGTGACATATGGAAAAAAAGGTGTAATCGTACGGAAAGGGTTGAGAGAGAGAGAGAGAGAGAGAGAGAGAGAGAGAGAGAGAGAGAGAGAGAGATGGGAGACGGTAAATATGGAGGGAGAGATAAAAGGAGATGAGAGAAAAACAGAGAGGATTAAAGCAAGGGGAAACAGGGGAGGAAAGTAAAAAACAAGAAAGGCTGAGAGAGAGAGAGAGAGAGAGAGAGAGAGAGAGAGAGAGTTTGGAAGTGTGAGAGGGAGGGAATATTAGGCGGGAAGGGGGAAAGGAAGATTGAAGAAAGGTGGAAAGGAAGATTGAAGAAAGGTGGAAAGGAGGGGAAGAAGTGGGAAAGGCAGGGGAGAGGAGGAAGAAAGGAGAGAAGGTAGGAAAAGGAGGGAGAGGGAGAAGGAAGATGGGTGGAGATGAAATGAAATGATGCTGTGGGGAGGGGAGGGAAGATGAGGCTGAATGAAGAGGAAGGACAAAAGAGATGAAGACAGGACAAGACAGAGGGGGTGGAAAGAAGAGGAGGGAGAGGAGACGTCAGAAGAGGGAAATGGAGAGGAGAGGAGAGGAGGGAGGAGGTGAGGAGAGGAGAGGAGGGAGGAGGAGAGGAGAGGAGAGGAGGGAGGAGGAGAGGAGAGGAGAGAGGAGGGAAGAGGAGAGGAGTAAGGGTATTAGGGCATCGCGGTTGTTATGCACTGATCAAAAGGAAAGCATCAGAGTCCTTGTGATAGGGGCCTTGGGAGGGAGAGGGGGGAAAGGGGGAGAGAAGAAAGGAAGGAAATGGGAAAGGGAGAGGGAGGGACGGAAGGAGAGAGAGAGAGAGAGAGAGAGAGAGAGAGAGAGAGGAAATGAGATGAGGAAGAGGGGAAGAGGTTGGAGGGAGAAGGAAGGATAGGAGGACAGGGGTGATGAAGAGAGGAGTGAGAAGAAGGGAAAGAGAGAAAATGGAGTGAAAACGTACGGAGAGATGGATGAAGGGAAGTGGGGAGGGACAAATGTAAGGATGAATGAAGGGAGGGAGAGATGAGGAAGGAAAGAAGTGAAAGGAGAAGAGGGAGGGAGAGTGGGATGAGGTGGGGTGTAAGAAGGAAGGAGAGAGAGTGACAGGAGATAAGGAGGGGTAAGGAGGCAAGGCAGAAGTGAGATAAAAATGCAGAGAAGGAGGAAGGGATGCGCTGGATGAGAGGGAGAGGGAGAAAGGGGGGTGCGAAGTATGGGGATGGAGGGAGGGAGGGTGAAGAGGAAAAGCGAAAATGATGATAAGAGGGAGGAAGGGTCGAATAAGTGTGGTACAGAGAAATGTAAGAAAGGATGGAAAATAAGAAACAAAGATGAATGATACGGTCAAAGATGAAAAAAGAGCAAGGAAGAGGAAACAAAATTGGGTAAAGGAAAGGGAAGGAAGAAAGGGATAGGATGATACGGAAGGAAAGAGGAAGAAGGACAAGAAATTATGGAAGGAGTAGATGGAGAGAGGGGGAGAAAAGAGAGAAGAAGATGAGACATGGAACGAAGAGAAAATGAGGATGGAAGCAGTGAGAGAGAGAGAGAGAGAGAGAGAGAGAGAGAGAGAGAGAGAGAGAGAGAGAGAGAGAGAGAGAGAGAGCGGTAACGAGTAGGAAGAAGAGAGAGAGATAATGAGAAGGAAGAGAACGAAAGATAATGAGAAGGAAGAGAACGAGAGGTAATGAGAAGGAAGGAGAAAGAGAGGGAGGGACGGAAGGAGAGTGAGAGAAATGGAGGGAGAGAGAACCACCCACTGTCTCTCTTGATCGATGGTGTAGTCAAAGAGGGGAAGGGGAGAGAAGGGGAGGGGGAGGGGAGCCGTAAGGGGAGAGGAGGCAACAACATCAGGAGGAATAATAGGAAACTAGGAGAGAGAGAAAAGGAGAGGGGGGAGGAGGGAGGGAGGGAGAGAAACGAGGTGAAGGAGGGAGGAGCCAGGAGAAGGGGGCCAGGGACGAGTGTGGAACGGAGAGGGTGACGGAGAGAGGGAGGTAAATAATGAAGGAATGCCAAGAAAGGAAGATACATAACAAGGAGAAGGAAGTGACAAATGAAAAAGGCGGGAACAGAGAATACTAAATTAAAAGAGAGAGAGATATGACTGAAAAAGACTGAGATATAGAAAGAATTTAAAGTCACGGAAACGCTGACGGTGAAAATGAGAGAAATAATAAATGAATGCCAGGCAGAGTAGATAACAAAACAGAAAAGATAAATGAAAGAGAGATACAGGAATGACAGCAGAGGAGAAGGTGGATGAGGGGAGAAGTGTGATTAGCAACGAGGAAAAAACAAGAAAGAGAGAGAAAGAAAAACATACTATAAAAGAAGGTGTGAGACGCAGGATTAAAAGACAAGAGGAAAAGGAACGAACGAGACTGACAGGAGCAAAAGAGACAGAGGCGATGAGAATGTGAAGACGAACCAAGAATAGCACAGAACTAAACGCAAAAGGAAAGCACAAGAGACAGAAAAGAGAGACAGGGATGAATGAGGCGGGGAAGCTAAGGGAGAGGGGAGAAATGATAATAATGAAAGAGAACCACGCAAAGTATATGATTTACTAGAGAAAAGGACGCGTGAGAGAAAGGTGTGTCACAAAGAACAGGGAAAGACTGTGATGGACACAAATGGAGACAAAGAGAGAGAGAGAGAGAGAGAGAGAGAGAGAGAGAATGATGATGATGATGATGATGATGATGACATAAAAAGTATAATTCCACAGGTGGAATGAAGGCACAACCCTGGCAAAGTAATCAGTACCAGCGACAGGGGAAAATACAAAACGAAATTGCATGTAATGATAAAATTATGAAATCACCTCATACTTCACTGAAAAAAATCATGAAACAAACCAAGAGATGAGTGAAAAGGAAAATCCTAACAATGCAGAGACATATAATGATGAGAAACTGAAAAAACAAAATGACATGCATAATATACAATACAGCGGGAAAACATGAAAGCAGGTGAAAGTATTTAACGGATTAAATAACCTCCGAAGAATTATTAAACAAGATTAATTTACCCAAATGTGGACATAAGAAATAATATATACTTTCGCTGCACGTCAACCCACAGTAAGCATTTAACAATGTTAAAAAGTAATACAATTAAAAGGTTAATTAGTGTGCAGCCATAAATTATGGAATAATATTTAGATATATGAACTGTAGAGAGCAGTAAAACATCAAAGTATGTCAAGAGTAATATACTCTTTAAAAATAGAAATAAAATAATAATAATAATAATATATAAAAATGTGCAATACGGCTTTGATTTTCCTTGCGGTACCGTACTTTAAGTATGGCTGAATGGGAAACAGACAATAATGGTTAAGAAGATGATGTCATATCAATTATAACTCTGTAAAGTATATTTCACTAAAAACCTAATGCATCCTAGAGTTTATCTGCCTAATCCTGGTTCTCAATCAAGCAAGCATGAATCTGTAGAAAGACATATATATCTGAGATTACACCGCAGTTCTCATTCCCTATATGCAGTCACCTGAGGACAGCCCTACTAAAAATGAGAGGTGGAGGGTTTGTGTGGGAAGGCAGACCGACGATGAGGTGGAAGGACAGGGTGGAGAGGTAAATGAATGAGAGTGGCGAGAATGGGAAGGAAGGCAGCTTGTACACGGAGGACAAGGTGACATGAAGGCAATCTGCTTGTGGCCACCCCCTCTAGGATTAAGGCATCTGGCCATAAACGGAGAAAAATTCGTACCGTACAATACTTGGCACAGGTAATTTGGCGTTCCGTAAGGGTGGTATCCTTCGCGTAGGCATTCCGTATGTAGAAATCCCATTAAGCACAATTGCTTACACAGAGATCCTGCCACATACAGACATCATTGCAGAGTTTGGTGTACAAAGTCCATTATGTTGTGATACTCCTAAACGATGTCCTGAAGAAAGCCCTGTTCTGGAGGTCCTGTTAAATAGTTTTCAGTTTTAATGGTTCTGTTAACGTACGAAGGGGTTCCGTAATATAAAGGTGTCGTATGTCTAGGTCCGTTTGGCCAGAATAGGCTTTAAGAGGAGCCAACCAGGATATACAGTGTCAACATCCTACAAGCGTCCGATGATTTATTAAGTTCCTATATGTAGAAGTCTCGTTACACAAAGAATAAGTTGCGCAGACAGGTAATTTTCCCAATGTTATTATCTCAATTTACTCAATATCTTATGTACTTTCAAGTAAAACCCCAATGAATACTTAGTTCCTTCTTTATAATGGTAAGTGGACAGTCAGAGGCAACCTCAAACTATTTTGGTGATCACAGCTTAATGTGAGTGATGAGAAGGCAGAGCACTTGAGGAGGAGTGGAAGGACTGTATGGGGAATTGTGTGTGCCTGAATGTGACGAGCAGAGGACAACGTAGTAAGGAAAAAATGCATAGAGAACAAGTGAGGCAGCCTGATAAACGCGAGAAGCATGAGACAGGACTGCAAGGAGAAAGATATGCTTGGAACGCCAGCCTGGATTTACAAATAACTTGCAAATCAATTCCCTCTTGGAAACAATGCATATTTTTACAATGAAGAGTCAATACTGTCCTTTAGTTATCCTTCCTGCGAGAAAGAATCTTGCTTACGATTCGAAACAGACCGGAAATTAACATGGATCCGGGCGGTGAATACAGAAGCCAAGGTAATGTGGAAAACTAAAGACAGCAGGTGAGATAGACCCATGAAAAAAAGTAAAAATAAAAAAAGTTCTCACTGTGAAGAGGGAGGGTAGAATAAGAATATCTAGGACGGTGAGGAAGGTTAGTGGAGAGTGGTGAGGCAGGAGTACCATATGAAATATGTGCCGGGAAATTTAGGATCACGGTGGGGAGGCAGAATGGTAGGATGATAATGTGGGCGTAGTACAAATGGGAGAAGGATGATATATGGTTCTATCAAAGGATGTAAGATTATGAAAAGTAAAGGGATATAAGGTGAACTGTGAAGTACTGACAAAACACAGTACTGAGGAGGTAGAAAGAATGGACTGCGAGAAAGAAGACTACTAAGGAAGAGTGATATAGTGGGATTGTATATCATGACAGAATGTGCGACTGTGTGGTAGGCAGGATATTGAGGTAGGCAGGATTGTGAGGCAGGATGGTAAGGCAACAACAGGCGGCTTAACCAGGCAAGACAGTGGTGGGTGGCTGGGCCTAGGTGTGAGGCAAAGTGGGTGGGTGGGTGGCAGGGTAGACGTGTGGAGGTGAGAGGTTTCGAATGGATGACTGACAGAAGACAAAGGGTGTATGAAAAGAGAAAAGTACTGATTGGTTGACAAGTATCGTACAGTGGAGAGGGGATGATATGAAAGCATATGTCTGAATGAATAAGAGGTAGCCTATATGGACTAGAGACAAACAAGAGGGTGGCTGTGAATGTCCGAGACGCAAATGTATCTACGACTAAAGTAGTTCACTATTTATTATGTGAAAAGCTGCTGAATAATAATTATACAGAACACACACACACACACACACACACACACACACACACACACACACACACACAAAGGACATACATGCGCCAAGGCAGCACCATCTATGTTGACCCTGACAGCTGATCTTTTTTGCTAAAAATTTTATAACTCGGTCCTCTGGTGGTCCTTAATTAATAATTCAGAGTTGGTTAAATACCATCCAACAATTTTTCACCATGTTGCTAGCAGACAGAAAGACAGACACGGACAGACAAACCAAGCCAAAAATAACCTCCTTGGCAGAAACAAAAACAATGGGTGACAGATACTTCTAGATGGGACAGAGACTGAGAACAATAGGTAAAATATAAGAAAGTAGGACCTTACGATTACCTATGCCGAGAAATGGGAGGCAAAGTAAGAAGAGATTACGCTGAATAAGACGAACGAAGAGAAGAATCGCGTGGATGGATGACAGAGGCTTTGTATGGGTGAGTAAGAGGCACCGCTACATATGGATGAGGTAGTGAGAGGTAGGGAGGATTGCAGGAATGAGATGGGGGAGGGGGAGGGGAGAGGGGAACATGAATAAGAGTGAGACTTCGTACGCTGTGGCAGAGTGATTAAGAATAAGGGAGGCTCCTGGGACTTGGAACAGTGATTTAGAATGAGGATTTGTACAACTAGTCGCTCCTGGGATTTGGAAGAGTGAGTTAGTGACGATGGGAGTGAAAATAAAAGACACGAGAACACTGAGTCCTTGCACGCAGTGGCAGAATGATTATGAAGAGGGGAAGAGGGGCTCCTGGGGTTTGGAAGAGTGATGCAGAGTGAGGATTCGTACGACATATAAGTGTGTGTTATCTAACCGTTTCAAAAGATGGGGATGAACCTGTAATCCTTCGACACTTCCCATTAATATCATTTGATGTCAGTCAAAATGAAATAACTGAGTGTGACAAAACTGGTGACCGGGTGAGTAATTCTTAACCATTCAACTGTCAGGGTTTTCTCATGGCTATGCTGAAACAGAAGTGGCTAATACTACGCATTTTGCAGCATTCGTATGGTGATGGGTGATAAAAATAATTATATATATAAAAAATAAGTCAATAATAAGAAAGGGACCTGCAAGATGAGCACTATGATTTGCTGAAGAACAAATAGTGAATCTGCAGTTTCATGGTGAGTTTCCTGACCTACAGAAGAGGCTTTGTGGAATGTGGAAGAATAGACTTTGAGAAAGTGGGATGTAGAAATAATGTACCGGTAGTTAAAATATGCTATCAACTGTAGATAAAGAGCAGAGTGAAGGACAAGGGCTCGCAGCGAGGTAAAAATGAGAATAGGTTGATTCTGCGGGCGACGGAAGAATGACACAATGAGAGAGATATCTGTAAGAGAATGCAGTCACTTGACGTTAGTATACTGGAGAAGTGATTCGGAGTGAAATTTCGTGGGCGCTGGATGACTGAGTGAGAGAGATGAGGGTGTCAACTGGATAAGAATGGTTTAGAGTGAAATTCGTGTGCTATGAAACTGATACAATGAAAGACCGATGTGTATGAAAGGTATACGAGAACATTGGAAACCCGTTCCCTTGAGTAAGTTCTGGGCTATGGAAGATTGACATGAGTGAAAGACAATAGTAATGGTACGTAACAGGAAAAAGGTGATATGGAGTGACATTTAATCGGCTGTGGAATAGAAACACAACCTGAAAGACAAGGCGGAAAATAATGTAGAAATGTAATGTATGATGTCAACTAGAAAAAAAAAAGTTATTTGAAAATCTGAGAGCTCGGGAAGAATGATTGAGTGATACAAAGCGTCTTACGGAATATAAACTAGAGTAAATCAACGAAGGCTTACTGGGTTGTGTGTGTGTGGGGGGGGGGGTGAATGAGTAAGTGACAGACAGCATTAAGTGTGCATAATATATCCTAAAAAAAAAAAGTATCATCATCATCATCATCACTCCCATCCAATCACCACCACCAGCACCAAAACAACATCGAACTTCCTTCCTTTCCAACCACCAAAACCACCACCTTCAATAGCGTGTAATAACGACGGTGTGACGGGAAGAGGATCAGCTTGTGTAGTGGCCAGTTATTCTCAACGCCAAACTTCAATTAATTCCTTCCACGATAGAAGATAGTCGAATGAGGCGAGAGAAAGTGAGAAAGAGGGGAGGAGGAGGAGGGGAGCTCACACAAACAACCCGATAGCTGATGGTAGTTCGATGATGCGGGAGAGACAGTGAAAGAGAAGGGTGGGTCCCACATACAGGCACACAGAAGACAGCAAAATGATGTGATGGAAAGGAAGATAGTCGGTTGAGCTGCCTAAATCCATAAATACACACATACATGCATACACGCATACAGACATACATATACAAAAACACACACACACACACACACATACTGAGAGAGAGAGAGAGAGAGAGAGAGAGAGAGAGAGAGAGAGAGAGAGAGAGAGAGAGAGAGAGATTACTAACCTCCGCTCAAGACAAACCAGATACACATTTCACGTCAGCCAGATCTCTCAATGAACGCTTAAAATTACAGGCAAGCAATCTCTATACAGGGGGGAACCGAAAACCATTAAAACTGAGACCTAGGAATGAGAGCATTACCTTATTTTCCATTCAGTTTAACCCCTTCAATATGGCAGCGTTTTCTTGCTGTTACTTGATGATTTTATTTAGATTAGCACCTTAAAAGAAGAGTTAATGAAGGCTATATGAAGGCTTGTAGTTGAGAAGGTCCGCAAGGTTGACCAATATCGTCTGTAAATAACACGAATGTAGCTGAAGATATGTCCTCGTAGCGAAGAGGTTAAATACACATGAGAAAGAGAGAGAGAGAGAGAGAGAGAGAGAGAGAGAGAGAGAGAGAGAGAGAGAGAGAGAGAGAGAGAGAGAGAGAGAGAGAGAGAGAGAGGTTGAAAGTGAGTGAGTGAGAGAAGATGGGCGAGGGGAGAAGGAGAAAGGGGAGGAGGAAGGAAGGGAAGGCTTGGTTGGCTTGGAAGAGAGGGGTTGGTGGGGGGGAAGGAGGGAGGGAGGGAGGGAGACTAAGAGCGAGCGTCCATTGCTACTGACCATCACCCTACCCCCCTTACCCCCCATCCTCCCTGGTCACCCTAGGACCTCCACACACACACACACACACACACACACACACACACACACACACACACACACACACACACAGTTTACATACTGAAACAAAACTTTAAATAAGAACTAACAATAATACATATAAAAACTTCCTTTTCCAGCATTCTCTCTCTCTCTCTCTCTCTCTCTCTCTCTCTCTCTCTCTACGAGCGAAACATCCCGCACACAGAAGACAGACGCCATCACATATGCATATACATGGTAAGAGTACATACATGCTGCAGCTTGCACGCACATGACACACAAACCGACACACACCCTCACACACACACACACACACACACACACACACACACACACACACACACACACACACACACACACACACGCCTGCACGCCCTTTCAATACACACACGCACACAAATACACTTACAAACACGGGTACAGAAGTTGCAAAGGACAACTCTACGAGTCGCACTTATAGATTTACCCCGAAAAAGATGAGACATTCCACAGCTCTCTCTCTCTCTCTCTCTCTCTCTCTCTCTCTCCCCCCGTACTTGGCCATTATGAGCTCCTCCTAAAGACTAAAGTAGATACAAAGGTCTTTATAGCTCTTATCTTCACACTTTTAAGACCTCCATTTTTTTACTCCAAATTATCTTACCAACTCTACATTAATAATAAATGAAAAAGCGTTAAAACATACATAATTCAACTTAACTAATGATGATTATTATTAGCTACCCTACAAATCACCAAACACTTATTATTTTACCTCTATATTATCATCATTTTTTACCGCCGATTATTAAAGGAATACCTATTACAAACCACACTGCATCAGACCCTGATAGCTGATATATGGCTTGGTGTATCTATTGTTATATATACTGTCAGCATGTCAGTGAGTTCACCCATATCTATAATCTGTCTTGGCAAATATCAGTACCTATCACTATACTTACGTTAAATCAATTCCAACTAAAATAATGGGTTAATATAGATATTTAAAATTACTGTGATGGATGCTTACTGTACGAGGTAGGTACTAAATGTATGGGGGGTACAAAATGGTAAGAAATATGATGGGACATTTTTCCATTCATAAAATTAATCAGGATTATTACTTTTGAATAATACATCATAGGTAATGTAACTACCGCCTACCTATTTATAGGTATGTTACTCGCCAATACCTTCCATTCTAAAAAGAATGTTAAAAAAAATGAAAAAAGAAAAACTACTCAATCATCATCATCATCATCATATCACCACTACCAACACCATCATCATCATAACCTTGTTTCTCACTAACAGATACAAGGTGGGGTGAAGGAGATGAAGAAAGCCAGAAAGAGGACTGAAAACCACAGACAAACACATCTACAAACACGAGTGCCTGATGGAACGGGCCACCACATCCATTCACACATCACCCAAGCCTCCAGACCACCCAAACAAACAAACACACTTAATAACCAGCCAAGCACCAGGACAGACGGACAGGTTAGCTTTAAGTCGCAATTAAATATTTGTAATTAAATTCTTTGACTCCAGAGGGGGTGGGGGATGGCGGCAGGGAGGAGGGGGATAGGGGACGGGGGGCAGGAGTCATAGTATTTACAAGGCCATGCGTTTGTTTGTATATCTATATGAGCTGGAGTATTGTGAGTATTTGCATGCTTACAACCGATAATTACCATGCGCGTCGCCGTCTCACAATGAATGGGTCCGGGTCGGTGGGTGTAGTATTTCGGGTCGGGCGACAAAAATGGTAATAAGCGTTGTGGATAAGATACGGTTGTTATTATTAAGTCTGAGTGGAGTCGTAAGCGTGGCCTGGCTATTATGAGCTTTAATTCACGTCGAACGGAAAAGTAGTGAGGGCGGGCTGAATGAATTTGGGAAGTTGTACGACTGGTCAATGTATAAAGGTATTAGCAATAATGGTATTATTAATTTAACAATAATAATAATAACAAACAACAACAATAATAATAATAATAATAATAAATAATAATAATAATAATAATAATAATAAATAATAATAATAATAATAATAATAATACAATTAATAAAAAATAACGATAATAATACATTAATAACAATAAGAACAATAATAATAAAAGAAAAATGATTATAATTATAATAATAATAATTAGTATTATTACTACAAGTATTTAGGGCCCATGCTAACATATTCCTTATACCATCAAACAATTTCTGAAGGATTTCTCACTGGCTTAACAGAAACACGTGAACCAGCCGTGAGTGTAAGATTAGGGAAATGTAATACAATCAAATTTATTCCGATTGCACTATCTGCATATATCTAATCGTCCTGGCAAACAAATAGTCCAATCACCATTGAAAAGAATCCAAGTATGCTAAGATATATCACAACGAACAGCTAAAATAACGCTCCTCTCTTATTTAAAAAAAAAAAAAAAAAAAAAAAAAAAAAGAAAGCCACTCTCTAAAAAGTCTAGGCCGTAGTAGCAAATGTCACATTAGGATCGCCTATTTAGCTTGACACACTAACACTCCCAGGGCCGTATACTCACCAGGTCAGGAAGGTTTCTAATACCCTTTCCTTACCGATTTATTCTTTACATATTACACCTTCCTGTCCACTGTATCCTGAACGATGCTTTTGAACCCTTCACTTTGAGAACGTCTCCTGGTGTGTTTTCTGTTTCCTGACGATTTTATTAAGCTCAGCAGTCTTATCGATTTGGAGACATATGATCCTGCCTTCGTTACAAATATTTCACCTATCATACAGCCTTTGCGGTAGTCAGAGTATAATAATAATAATAATAATAATAATAATAATAATAATAATAATAATAATAATAATAAATAATCTTACTGAAGGTTAATATCGACAAAGTATGGGCTGTTACACTTTTCATACTATAATGTAATGTAAATCATGAAAATGTGCAATGGAAAGGATGCAATATCACAATAATACTTCCTACTGCCACTGAGCTATGTGAATTAATCTGCAAAATGACTAAAATCTGAGCCAAGTTTAAGGTGAAAGAAACAGCAGCTACAGAATAAAAATATACCCTTTTTCTGCCACTAAGTGAAATAAATTGCCATACTACGAAACTCGAGGCCAAGTTGAAGTGAATGACATATAGGATAAGAAAGACTATCAACGAGAAAAGTCAAGAAATAAACCGGTTAGAAAGATGCGTTAAGAACCCTCCTTTGCCGACGAAAATTAGCCTTTTCACAACGATGATTGTTATTCCTACCTCCAGACTCTTTGAATTCACTTTGAGGGAACGCGTCGTAATTAAGGGACCTGAAACAATCCCCCTTCAACTCCACAATAAAAAATGTCCATGAAGCCAAACACAATCGCTAGGTGAAAGCAAGAATAAAGCGAGAAAAGGCGCCCTCGAACTGAAGGGAAGGTTCCTCAGTACTGCTGGCCCATATAAATAAACTCTGCGGACATTAATTGCCTTATACCGGGAAGCCCAGTACCGTACTACGCAAGTCGGGAGAACGGTACAGTCAGGGGTAAAAGTTCGCCTACTATTCCACTGCACCTACTTCTCACTCTAGGGTATGTTCGTCACTATCCTCCCTGACGCATCCTTTAGAGGAGAATATCTATGGGCAAAGAAATATAACAGTTCTTTCAGTTTACAGCCAGCAGATGAAAGCGAAAAGTATAAGCGATATACTGAGCAAGCTTTTTGTTCCACTCTGTACAACTGGGGCTGGAGTACAACTGTAGTAAAATGTGCATATGTCGCGTCCGTGATAGAACTAATTACTATGATAATGTAATATTAAATTCAAGCACATGCTCTAAAAATTTCAGTAATGATTATGTTAGCATAAAGTATTCATCAAATTATTTCACCTCTCATTACAGGAATATACTTAACCCTTTTCAGCCCGAGGACGCAATTTCAGCCTTATTCTTGCTACTTCCAGATGCTTATGTACAACTTGAAGGACATCTCTTGTAAGGAAAGGGTTAATGAGGGCTAGCTAACCCCTCCCGTCCGAAAGTACCTCATGAACTGAATAAAATCGTCTGGAGATGGCAAATGGGTGAAAAAAAAAAAAAAAATCACAGTAGAAGACATGAACTGCTGTCAGATGAAAGATACTGGAACATTTGTAAGATAAATAAGTTGTGATAAAATAAGACGACTTTAGTTGATAATTTGCAGAGTATGAGAAATAAAGGGTCGATGGAGTTCCAAGAAATTCTCTCTCTCTCTCTCTCTCTCTCTCTCTCTCTCTCTCAAAACCCGCAACACAATAAAAACAGCTGGCACCTACTTAACATACAGAGCTTCATATCATTAATAGTTTATAATAACGTTGAGTAATTTATTCCTTATAACAACCTCACCACCTCATAATTTAAAAAAAATATAGGTTAAGAAATAAATAAGAAAATAATAACTGTGCATCATCATTAATAAAAAGTCAATCAAAATTACAAACATCTGATATCTTTAGTGTATACGATAAACGATGAACAAACCTCACCACTACATTATATGGAAAAAACTATGGACCTGCAGCCATAAAAAGATACATAAAAAAAAATAAATATAGGGACAGTTCTCAATCCATTCAATCTGATGACGTATTTTACTTAATAAAAAAAAAAACTTAGGACACCATTATTGCACAAAAATAAATATAATGAAAACACATGACTACAAACTACAACATATCACTCACGGTACCTACATTTAAATAGTAACTTCCCTAACTATCTACCTCTCACATCTCATGGAACCCAATGCCACTCCTTCCTGAGAAACAAAACCTTCCTGCCCATACGAATCGATTGAAAATACCAGCGAAATGGCCACAGAAAAATAAGAAAAACAGAGGGATGGCTGGACTATCACATCACCTTCCCTCCCCTCATAACATATTCCCTGTGAGAGACCCAGGGGCACACACCGATTATTCACACTCACAGGAAATATCACAGCCGCAGCGGGTATACACACACACACACACACACACACACACACACACACACACACACACAATCATTGGAGTCGATACGAAACAACACCCCCACAGCACAAAAGTAGCAATGTGGAGATAATAACCCTTTCAGTACGAGGAGTCTCCCCGGGTAAAGAAAAAAATAGGGAGCTTGCTAGACACAATTTATCCCTTCAATACGTAAAGCTTTCCTAGGATGACCAAATCTGTCTGAGAGTAATAAGAATATACTGAAATGGAGATCTTTCCGAAGAGGCTCATGATAGGAATGTGAATATATGAGACTGAGGACCTTTAGACTTGTATAGGCCTACCAATCTTTCCATTTATGTGCAACAAAATACAGTACTTGAAAAATCCTACAATTTATATCCGTCATAAAACAATATAAATGCAAAATAATTAATCTTAGTTTTCAGCGTTATAAAAACATCGAGATGTCAATATCATTTTCTTCACTATTATTACCGTACAGCTAAGTGGCCTTCTACAATATTTATGAATATAAAGAAAATTAAGCAGTCTAAGAAATGTGTCACAGACAAAAAAAAGAAAAAGAAAATGAAAAAAAGTGGAAGAAACGTAGTTATCATTCATTTTAGTGTCGAAAGAAAATCTTACTGAAACAGATTATGAATATCTTCAGCGTCAAAAAACTTACTGGAAAAAAATTTAGTGACAAGTATGAAAATGATAATAATAATAAAATTTACAAACAAATAATGCCTATACACTCTACTGATGTCTAAATGTTATTGAAAGGGTAGAAAATAAAATTCGGAGTAACAATCATTGAAGCTCCAAGCCAAGGGGAAAAAAAGGAAAGGGAGCTACCAAGGAAGAGAAACAAAACTGAACAAACAAAAACAAGCATATAAGAAAACAGCGAAGATATAAAAAAGAATAATAAGCAACTAGATAAACCAATAAACGAAACAGAATAATTTCTATCATGGTCAAGGTTCCCTGGACAGGCAAGTAAAGACGTTCCTATCCTACTACGCCCACGATACCAACATTGAAAGTGCTTGTGTGGTGGTGGTGGTGGTGGTGAGTAGGTGTATTTGTGTAGCGTGTTATGGTGGTGGTGGTCGTGGTAGTGATAGCAATTGGTGGTGGTGGTGGTGGTGGTGTTTTAAGTAGTGGTAGTTGTGGTCGTGGTGTTTAGCACTGATGGTAGTGGTGGATTGTTGTGTTGGAGTTAAAAAGGAGTGTGTGAGGTGATGGTATACGTTTTAGTGCATAACTTTTGTGGTGTGGTATGGTGCAGTATATAACCGTGGGTACTGGCAATGGTAGATAGTGGTGCTAACGAAGAGCGAGTCTGTGGAAGGAGGCAGCGTTAACGAAGAATGTTTTTGTGGTAGTAGTACTGGTGGTGGTGATGGTGCTAACGAAGAGTGCTACTGTGATACGAGGTGATGCTATCGATATGGTTGTTATGTAAGTTGTACGGTATTGATGGTGGCAGATAGTAGTGAGGGTGGTGGTAGTGATGGTGGGTAGTGGAGTGACGGTAGGTAGTAGTGGCAGTGACGAGGAGTGGTAGGTAGGTAGGTGGTAGTGGTGGTGGTAGCGACTAAGTGTGCTTGTGTGGCGCGGTTTGGTGTGGTAGGTGATTGTGGTGGTAGTAGTGGTGGTGTGAACGCTGGTTGTCGGATCAATATATTGGGTTGCCATGGATATCACCAAAGTCATTCCTCCATTCAGCATGACATCATCACCATCATTATTATACAAATCATCATTATCATCATCACCATCCTAACCATGTGCTCTACTAAAATTCATGTACTACTGAATAGTTTTTTCAGCTCCATTCAAGGGAATTTTATTATTTTGTTACAGAATTTACTATCCTCCTCCTCCTCCTCCTCATCATCATCACAATCATCATCAACCTATTTCCCACTTACAATCATGTGTTCTTCCTCAGTTCATCATCAGGGATTATTATTATTATTATTATTATTATTATTATTATCTAATCCTGTGTTGCCCCCTGAGGAGTGTAGGAGCCCGGGGCTAGGCATGTTGGTCCTGACATTTAAGATGAGAGTGACCAGCCTCACTCATCCCTGAGTGGTGATACGAATGCATTAAACCCCAACCACCCCTTGGATATGGAAACCTGCACAGGCTCAATCCGACTGGAGCGCCTTAATTATCCACTAAACCACAAGGCGCCATAATTTGGCTATATGGTTACCACCCAGCGTAGTAAATGGTTTCCTGGTGTACAGGAAACCATTTGGCTTGTCACTCAGCGTACAGTCACCCACAGCCGGAAGAAGAGGAAAGAATGAAGGAAAAAATTATTATTATTATTATTATTATTATTATTATTATTATTATCATTATTATTAAAAACCCTTATATCATAAGTTTTAATATCCCTTTCTTTATGACTGGAGTTACTATCAATATCAATCATCTCTGGCATTATTATCCTGACCTGTTTAATTACGTCACACTGACCTAAGAAAGACACACATTCATCCCCTCAGAACTGTCTCATTATGGGCATCTACTGACCGGTACTTAATGGAAAATTAGCATCATTCCTGTACTACCTAAATCAGAGCAGTACCATTAAAAATATCACTGTGTATCACCCTTTATAGTTATTACCACCATTTGCTTGTTATCAAAGTTACATTCTCAGCCTCGTCATCAGTGTTAAAGCTTTTAAGTCATTCCTCCAGGTAGCTATTAACATTGTTATTCCTTACACAAAAGGATTTTATTATCATCTGATATCCGTATAAACATGGATATGTCATGATCGAAAAATTTTATCATTACCATCATCATCATCATGATCTTGTTTTCAATCACCCATGGGCTCACCGCTGGCCTTTACTCATCATCATCATTATCTTCATCACTAATTCCTTCATCATCATAAAAGCAGCTGGCATCATAATCCTAGATATGTACTTGCTGCCCTATCAGTAGCGATACCGATGTTGTTTTCAGTCACCCTTGACCTCACAACTGGACTTTTATGACCATCAAAGGCATTACCATGATTTTCGCAGTTAAGTTTTCCCTCTCCTCGTTGTTGTTGTTGTTGTTGTCGTGAAGAGTGTGACTCCAGGTTTATCTGGAGGTGAACGCAGTGGACCGCAGGCTAGTTACTCTTTCCTCGCCATCAACCATCCCTTTTTCGGGGAATAGAGAGGAAGTTGAGTGACGTTTGTATAACTGGATTGTGGATCCGTCTTGTTATATCGGTGCCACCACATGAAGGCGTCCCTCCCCCAACACCTCTCCCTTTCCAAATCACAGGGATTATATTATCATCATTATCACCAGCAACTATCACCAGCAGTCCTGCTATCGGAATTATCAGCTAATCATGGACTCACCACAGATTATCATTTAAAAAAATCAAAGGTATGTTCTCCCTATCCTTATATGCGGATTTTATCATTAGGCCTACTATTATTACTATGATTAGTACTACACGAATTATCAGTTATCTATATGCTCATCGCTGACCGATTTATACCATCATTTATAATTTTATTACAAGGATAGTCGTTTATGTGCTCTCCTAATGGTCATCAGATTATTTTTATTATTATTATTATTATTATTATTATTATTATTATTATGACCAACGTTGTTATCGGAGTTATGAGCTCAACTGAGTTTATCATCATCATCATCATCATCATCATTATCATCATCATCGTTATTATCATCATTAATTAGTGTACTCGTAGTCTATATGTGTCCTCTCTACCATCACGGGGATATCATAATCATTATCATCAATGTCTTCCCGCAATCCATGCGGCCACCTGTAGGCTTTTATTAGCACCATAATTATCGAAGTAATTATCATCAAAATAACAAGGTAGCTTAATTCACGATTTAAGACTTGTCTTTACCATCTTTATCATTAGTTATCATTAAACATCTGTTATCACCATCATCATTTATCACTGCTTATCAGATTTATCATTATTCATAGTTACCATCATTATCAGCTGCCACCAGGTTATCAGCGTGATCATCAGTTTCATCAGATATATTTATAGTATTATCAGAGTTACAATCCCAACCATCGAAGTTATCAACAACACGATCATAACTCTGTATTGGTGTGTCACTTTGCCATTGGATTATGAAAGAATTAAGAGAAACCGAGAATTTTATCCCATATCCTAAGGCCTAAAATAAAATTACTTTCCAGAAATGTAATTGGGCTACCATGGACCTATATCTATCTGTAAGCTTTCCATTTTCAGTTTCATTTTAGTTATGTAATTTCTCCTGAGTGAGCAAGAAAGTACAATTAACTTTATTCGAGTGTATGATATTAACAATCATATCATCCATCAATCATCCAATGCCTACCTAATGTCATGTTGTGAATGGGCCACGATTCTTCAAAGCAACTCATTCCTATCAGAATTTTGCCAGAGTTGTTCAAAGTAACTGATTTTAGTCAATGTTTTCCCAATGTACCTCAAGACAGCTCATACCATGCTAAAGTTGTCCAAAGTATTCAGAGTGGTGGATCTGTCAGTGCTATGCTGCAGCTGTTCAAAGTAGTCAATTTCTGTCAGCGTTAAATCAATGCAGTTCAAAGTAGCTGATTTCTGTCTGTGAACGCTAAGGTTGTTCTGAGTCGATGGTTTCTGTCAGAGCTATGGATTTCTAGTTTCTGTCCGTGTTATGCCAAAGTAGTTCAGAGTGGCTAATTCCTGTTGGCATAATGGCAAAAGTAGTTCAGTGTTCCTACTAATGCTATGCCAGAGTTGTTCAGTGGCTAGATCTCTTTCCATGTTGTGTCAAGCTTGTCCAAACTGGATAATTTCTGTCAGTGTTATGTCAAAATTGTTCTTTTTGACCTAGCAGATTTCTACCAAAGTTATGCTAAAGTTGATCAAAGTCCCTAACTTCTGCCAATGTTGCTCCGATATCTTGAGTTCAGTAGCCAAAATCATTATAGAGAGTAAAATATTTAAGTTAAAAATCAAACTCGAGAAAATTACTGATAAATGAGGGTAATTAGCATAATGTGGTAGTTCTCGGCGACGATAAGTAGGTGGGGGGATGAGGGGGGGAGGGGGGTGCGGGAGGGAAGGGGGATGAGGGAGGAGGTCAGGTGAGGGGGATGGGGGGCAGCACGGGCCTTATTTTAATCATGAGGCTTGGTAAAGAGTAAGGAGAGCGCCGCCAACATTCCTGCCAGACCCGCCGGCAAGGAAGCGCCCGCACGCTGCCTCGCTCTCGGCAACACCTTCCAAAATTGGCCTTAAAGGTTTTCAAAATCCTTCATATACCCTGCAATCCACCTCATCTAGGGGTTCAGGAGTCCCCGTGGGACCCGTGGGGGGTGGGGGTGGGGATGTATTATCATAATGTATCACCTCATCATCCCTATGGTAATTACTCATAAACACGGGAATAAATTCATTATCATCTAACTCCATAAAGACATAAACACACACGCTCCGCTCGTCTTCGCCTCCCCAGCCTGCGTCCGACTTTCGGGGCGAGCACCTCCCGGCTCCTGATTGGCTGAGCAGCTACGAAGAAGTGTGACGTCACCAGAGAAATGCCAATCACGAGCCGAGATATCTGGCGAGAAACTTGGGTGGTTCTACACGTGCTTGTCGCGCGGGGAAGTCGACTTGAAGGTAGGGGGGGTCGCCACTTACTTGGGCCAGCCTCCTCCTGCGATCTTTTTCCTGGCGGCGGATTTTTCGTAGCTGAGGACCGCGGGGAAGAGTATCAGTCCAAGAGAATTTTGCGGCAGTAGGGCAGTGTGGTTGGGCGACTCACACAAACATTCCAACTGCGGTGAGAAGGCTGAGGCCGCGGACGGCAGAGTTTTACATCAGTCAGCGCATGGCAGAAGCGGGCGGTGCCAGTGGTCGGGTGGAGGCGGCAGGACCCACCACTCTCAGACGCTGCTCGCACTCGGTCGGCGGCGGAGGCTCCCGGGCTGAGTGGCTGCTGGACCGCATCACCAGGCACGCCGGCTCTAATATCTCACGCCGCGACGGCCGCGTGTCAGCACTGGCGGCATAAATGCAGGCAGGCGGCACGGCGCGGCGGCAGGCACTACTTGCAACTTTTTACTCGCTATCCGGGGGGAGGGAGGCAGGCACCTATGGCTCCCCCAGTCAGCAGGCACACACGTGGCTCTCTCCCTCACCTCCCTCCCTCCCTCACCTCATCCTGATGAATAAAGACACATCAGTCCCTCACCTCCAGACATCACAGTCACTCACAAGCAAACCTCGGGCCAAACACACAGAAGAACCTCATTATCACCTCATAAAGCAAGTAAATCAGGTAATTATCGAGCCGCGGCAATGCACGGGTGTAGGGCAGCGGTGCATTGCATCACCAGGCTGGCTGAGTCACGATGATACGCTATTTTTTTACAGGAATGCAGGACCCTTACACAACATCCTGCCAACCTTCCATCCTGGCTCTAAGTCCTGCAGGAATGGTGGGGCAGAGGCAGCACTAGGAATGAATAAGAAAACGAGAGACACGGCAGCTGAGGTATCATAGCCATTGCTGCAAACTTTCACACCACTAAAAGCACAGGCAACTCTTTTACCATATTTCAAAATGTCATGAATCGATGTCAGAACAGTTGGGACAGCGCAAAGGGGAGGAGGAACACCCCCATTCCCTCATACTCCTCCTCCTCCTCCCCTTTGCAAGCCTCCCCTCCCCTTCTTCCCTAGATCCTGGGTGCACCATTTACCCTCCCCCTCACCCAACTTTGTCTCCCCCTACATCACCCTCTCCCTCGCCACCCCGTAATTAGTTCAGCAAGAAATGTTGTTGAGCCGCCCATCCTGCTCCCATACAAGCACATACACCTTCACACACAACAAACTACATGTCCTTACACGCACAAACACACACATACCCAGGCACATATCAACCCTACTTGCCAAAATATTAGTAAAAAAAAATTACACACTTACATAATAAAGAGTACACGTCCCTATAAATGACACAGACAGAAACTCTCACACATTAGCAAAATTGTATGCCCTAGTTTTGACTCATAAGAAAAAATAATACATTTATGTCAAAGCAGAACTGGCATCCTTACATGCACAAAAACAGGCATACGTATATACAGCTCATACATATATACTCATACAAGCATTTTCACACACACACACACACACACACACACACACACACAAAGCAATACAAGTCTTGATTTCCACGATGTTACATAAAACTAAAAAAAAAAAAATACAAAATACACGTCCTTACATGCACAAGCACATACATAGGCTACGTACTGTACATACATGCACACAGGCAAATATAAGCCCTAATTTCCACAAAACTAGTAAACAAACACAAATTGGCACACTCAAATAAATACCTCTCATCACGACACAAACGTAGTTAGTTTCACATGAGTAAATATCAGTATGTTCACACACACACACACACACACACACACACACACACACACACACACACACACACACACACACACACACACACACACACATTCTCCCTCTCAGTTCTTTGCCCCAACATAATCAGTCAGGTTCTTTCTAAGAGTATGTTCAAAATCTTACATGCTCCCACTCCCATCCGTTCCATGTCATCCCCTCCCCCCCCCTCTCTCTCTCTCGCTCGCTCGCTCGCTCTCTCAACAAATATCACAAAGAAGATTCACTCACGTAGCACTCAGGAGCACAATACAATGTACATTCTTTGTAGTGTATCCAACAGCATACCGGTATGACATGAATAAATAGGATATGTTCTAAGCACTGGAAAAACTAACTTCAGAACACAATACCTAAGACAGAGAGAGAGAGAGAGACTATCCACTCTCTCTCTCTCTCTCTCTCTCTCTCTCTCTCTCTCTCTCAGCAGCCTGCCTCACTAATCAGCTGGAGGAAGCAACATTAAGGGAGTGAATTACCTGCCAGGGAGAGAGAAGCACCAAGGGGGATTACACTACTCTGCTTCAGGAAGACTATATTACTTTGCTTCAGGGAGATTATATTACTCTGCTTCAGGGAGTTTATATCACTCCGCTTCAATATTTACTGTTGCATGTTACACTACTCAGCGTCATATGACACTGCTCTGCGTCATATTACACTGCTCTGCGTCATCATTACATCACTCTTTCATTACTGCACTACATTGCTTCATGCAGTTTCCTTCGTCTGTACATGATTTTCCTTCATATACGCTGCTTCATTATTTCAATCCTCTACTTCACCACTGCATTACTCTTTCATAACTGCACTACTCCATCATTACCTTGTTTCATCATATTACTGTCTTTCGTAATTACAGCACAATATTCTACTTCCATCATTACACTACTCTGCTTCAGTTAGATTTTATTCCACCACAAGGTCAATATGTTATTTCCATTAACAACAACCTACTCTAAACTATATCACTCTCCCCTATAAGTGCATTAGATTGTATACAGTACCCTGCTGCAGAGATCAATATTAAGCTAAGAAATTATTGCTCTCTCAAGTCTACGGGATTCGCATGCCACTCTCTGGTCAACAATAAATGACAATAATAAAAGCAATAAATAATAAAACAATAAATAATAATAATAATAATAATAATAATAATAACAACAACAACAACAACAGGCAATGACTGGAAGAAGCAAATGAACACATACCGAAATGCATGAAAATATATGAAGGTAGTGAGAGCAAAAATTGCAAAAATCCGAGGGACGAAAAAGAAAATAACACCACTGTGATCAGCTGATTAACGTAAACATTAGCGCGTGGAAGGAGAGACGGTCAGTTGGCAAGAACTTCCCTGGCATCATAGAAAATGGTACTGTCTGTGTTTATTATGATCCTCCTCACCCTCCCCTCCTCCTTACTTCCCCCCAGCCTCCCTCATCAGCTGTTGCTTCCCTCCCTCCCTCCCTCCCTCCAGCGTCACCCTCGCCACCTCATCTCTCTCCGCGCCAAGCTTCTCTCTTTCTCAAGCTCCACTTCCTTCTCACTGCCTGTCTCTCTGTAACTACTACTACTCCTCAATGTGCTTCTTCCAGTTTTCTCTCTCCTGCTTACTCTTCTAAGCTTCCTATGCCACGAAAAGAAATAAAAACGTTTTCACCACAATTAATTATGGTTAATATGGTCTGCCTTGAAACATTTTCCCTCTTATCAGTGGCTATTCTCACAAGCTCAATCATTAATCGCTGGATCTGTAACCCATTCAGTACGATGACGCCAGTTTTTTGTTTAATCTTCGTACCACTGGACACTTTCATTCATTTAAGCAAGAGTTTCTCATGCGGAATGGGCTGTAAACAATCCTTACATATCTTTTCAGTATAATCACTCGATTCATTTATTCTCGACCACCTGACGATTTTTTTCGGCTTAGGAGGCGCCTCACATACTTAAGGGGTTAACACATGCCAATACTTCTTTCACTTAACCTGGCCCAGTCTTGCTTCTGTGACTAATTTCACATACCTCAGTGGTAGAATGAGACAATCCTATGGCTTTATATCTTTTCCATAACACTTTCGTGACTGGCACCATATTCTAGTGTTAATTGTTACGACTCTCCTTTGAAGATGGAGAGGTGCCAATTTCAGGCGAAGTTAAAGCAGTATAGTAACCAAGGCCTCATTCTAAATTATCTAAGACATACTAAATTTCATGCAATCACGACTGAGTATTTTGAGGGAGTGACCCACTTTCATTAGGCGAAAGCAAATCGACTACAGTATCGCCTCCTGTTCCTTCTTGCACGTCGTACATCCTTATCAATATAATCATTTTTCTTTCGTGTATGTATGACGCTTTCCATTGCAGCTATATTTTGTTTACTTTCACCAATCTGTACAAACCGTACTTTAATAAATTAGATACACCATGAGAGACGCACGCGCACACGCACGCACACAAGCAATTCTCTCTCTCTCTCTCTCACACACACACACACATACACACACACACACACACACACACATACACACACGCAAGCACGCACACGCGCGCGCGGGCAAATATACGAGGCCACAGTCCACATCATCGTATCAAAAAGGACCACTTATGACATATGGTACTTTTAGAGCGCTTCGATAACGCACGAAGTAATAATTACATTCTGAAAATTGACTGACACACACACACACACACACACACACACACACACACAATACGCTCTCTCTCTCTCTCTCTCTCTCTCTCTCTAACTATATCATAAGCATTACACAGAAAAATACAGCCAAATACAGAAAGTATTACATAATATTTCAATACTGTATTCCCCTTTCTATCACGAAAAACAGCAAAATCTAAAGCACATTACCTAAAATTATCCATAGGTCGGGATAGCAAGATATAAACATGAATGATAATGGCGACAGCGATTGGCCCGCCCCGTAGTGTAAAAGTTTGCTGCTGTAACTGTTGAAATATTAATAGTAGCCTATATCGTGGCCGCAGTATAGACGGTATTAATGACACTGCTGATGAGAGGGCTATTAGGAGGCGGTCGTGCTTATTGCTTGTCGTAGTAGTAGTAGTAGTAGTTGTAGTAGTAAAAGGGTGAGTACGGGTTGTGGTTTTGTCAATGGTGGCTGTTTTGGTGATGCAACTTGGCTATGTTAGAATGGATGGAGTACGGTGGTGGTACTAGCAACAGTTGTTGCTGTTGCTTGTGCTGTTGTTGCAGTAATTGTACTAGTAGCAGTAGTAGTAAAAGGGCTAGCACTGGTGGTGACTGTATCAATGGTGACTGTGATGAAGGCTGGCTATAGTAGAATGGGTGGATGGAGTTATGGGAGAAGACGAAGTAAGTCAGATTGTGACTTCAGAGGTAAGACGGCTGTGGCAGGAGAAGGAGAAGGATAGTTTGTGATGACAGGGAGGTAGGACAACATGGTAACAAAGGAGGCAGGACATACTGTGGCTGTGGGATAAACAATGGTGAAACTAATCATGGTACAAAGGAAACTACAGTAACAGATTTATTTTGACTCAGATAAGGTTATTACTTCTTCAAGCCTCCACTTGCGAATTTTTCAGTACACCTCCCGCTAACACAAGACGATTTTGCTTGCCATTAAGAAAGGCCATCTCGAGTAGTCCTTAAACCTTAGCTGAAGACATCCATTTTATTCATATGAACTCAGGACGATTTTTCTTATTCAGCTGGCGGGTCTGATGTTTTGGACTTGTTACAGACTACACCCTCCTCCTCCAATAATAATAATAATAATAATAATAATAATAATAATAATAATAATGAGAAGAAGGAGAAGAAGAAAAATAATAAGAATAAGAATAAGAATAACGTGATGAATGTTTCTGACGTATCCGATAGAGCCAGGATTCCGGGGGAATGAATGACGAGTGAATGGAAGCGTGGCCCATTGCACAGGGCAAATTTGGGCTGTCTGGACATTGCTACTCCTCACCCTGCCCCAGTGTGGGAAAGGAGGTCCGGATGATGATGATGATGATGATGATGATGATTATAATATTTTAAATTATCATTTTATGAGCAAAATTATCGCACTAACTTAAATAAAGGCATTTCTTTTAAATGATCATATGTAATTAAATATAGCACATGCATGTGATTGTTTATCACACAGGCCAAATTATCGCATCAGGCAAAAATTTTTTCACATCTGACTGCTGGATCACTCGCTGGGTGCAGCACGTCACTGCACCCTAATCTGAGCTCAAGTCTGCTCGAATACACACTTTTTCAAAAAAACTAACTAACTAGTTTGCCAGTAATTAACAGCCAGTATGACTTATTTGTTTTTCACTTACTGAGTGCGCGAAAAACGGGAATATTTTTGTGAATTTGTGGATCATATTGGCGGGCAGGTCAGACTAGGTTTACGGGCCAGGCCAGGCCCGCGGGCCATAGGTTGCCGACCCCTGGCCCAAAGGTTCAAGATTGTGGTGTGACTGGTGTCAAAGGACAAGTCAAATGACGGTAGGGCACTTAACTGAGGTAACACAATCATGGTAAGACATAATGATGGTAGGAAAGTGACTGAAAGACACACTGTGATGACAGAACACAAAGATGGTGGAAGACAAGATGCCACAGCACAATGACGGTTGGACATAATATGATGGCAGAGCATGATGATGATGGCTGAAAAGATTATGAAGGATTATGATGCTAAGACTTCCTAATGATTAGACAGATAATGTAGCACACACTGTTAGCAATACTGGTAGGAACGATAGCTGTCGCAACGTTGGTGGGAATAACTAGTGGTTGTAATGTTGGTCGGAGTGACAGTGGTAGTAATGGTGATAACAGTGATGGTGGTGATAATGCTGGTGGGAGTAATGATGTCAATAATGTTGGTAGGAGTGATGGTGGCACTAATGTTGGTAGGAGTGATGATGGCAGTAATGCTGGTGGGAGAGATGGTGGCAGTAATGTCGGTAGGAGCGATGGTGGCAGTAATGATAGTAGGAGTGATGGTGGCAATAGTGGTAGGAGCGATGGTGGCAATAGTGGTAGGGGTGATGGTGCCAGTAATGTTGGTAGGAATGATGGTGGCAGTAATGTTTATAGGAGTGATGGTGGCAAAATGGTAGGGGTGATGGTGGCAGTAATGTTGGTAGGAATGACTGTGATAGTAATACTGGTGGGGAAGATGGTGGCAGTACTGTTGGTAGGAATGAGAGTGGCAGTCATGTTGGCAGGAGTGATGGTGGCAGCAATGTTGGTACGAGTGATGGTAGTATTAAAGTTACTTGAAATGAAGGAGGTAGTAATGTTGGCTGTGGTAGTGGTGGTAATGTTGGCTGAGTGATGGTGGCAGTAATGTCAGTAGGAGTGATGGTGTGGTTGTGTTGGTTGGGGTGACAGTGGAAGCAATGTTGGTAGGGGTGATGGTGGTGGTAATGTTGGTAGGGGTGATGGTGGTGGTATTGTTGGTAGGGGTGATGGTGGTGGTAATGTTGGTAGGGGTGATGGTGGTGGTAATGTTGGCAAGGGTGATGGTGGTGGTAATGTTGGCAAGGGTGATGGTGGTGGTAATGTTGGCAGGAGTGTTGATGGTGGTAATGTTGGCAGGAGTGTTGATGGTGGTAATGTTGGCAGGAGTGTTGATGGTGGTAATGTTGGTAGGAGTGTTGATGGTGGTAATGTTGGTAGTGAAGTGAGGGTGCTGATGATGTTCCGACCTGGTCATTACAAATCAAAGGCAACACCCCCTCACTTTAACAGGCTCAAACATCACACACGTCCACGTCCACGCGCGCGCACAAATACATACCGTTACATACATACATACATACATTACACACATACAGACATATACATACATACACAGACATATATACATACATATACACACATACTTACATATACACAAATACTTACATATACATACACATATAAATCACATACAGTACATACACATACACTACATACATGTATATAAACACACACACACATACATAAACATACATACACACGCATACATACAATACCCCCCCCCACACACACACGTGGACACTTTACACCAAAAGAATATTCACAGGTCACGAACCCTCATGCACCTTCATTTCTTACACGCCTATGAACCGTATAGAAATAGATCTTGGGTTTATGTATCTCGTTCAGATAATATGCAGTTAAAGTCTACGGAATTTACTTGCCATGATTCCTACCCTCACAGACTACCAAGTGAATTGATTCTCTCATTACTCAATAACACAACGGGAGTCACCATGAAAACAGACAGTACCTAAACACTTTTTAAAAAATTAACTTGATCTTATTCAATATTTCGGAAGACAGTTGTTCATGATGTTTAATTTATGGAGTTATTTCTTTCATAGCATTAAAAAATAAGTAAATAAATAAATTTCAGCGAAAGACTCATATTGTCACTGACGTACCTTTAAAACACTGGGGCTTGGGGAAGCTACACATACACATTGAACCATATCTTGTATGATATAGCACTAATCTACACACTGGGGAGGCGGTGGCTGAATCGGTAGAGAGGCGGCCTGCAGTCCTGATGGACCCAGGTTCGAATCCCGGCTGGGGCAGGGAACAGTTTAAGGATTTGAATTTCATAAAAAGCAGACTTTCCTGATCTACCAGATGACCCGCCGACATGTCATAAAAGTACCCCCGCTAATATCAATAAACCAGTCATGTATGAGACAGCCCTAGCATGTATTCAATATGGACGGTGGGTGTTAGCGCCGAAAAGGTGACATGTAGAGAGGTGTATGTATGTAGGAGGACTACTGGGCCTTGAGAGCAGGCTGTGAAGCCTACGCCCAGAGTCGGACACATAAAAACACACACACACATACAGCATGCAGCCATACAGCTGTGTACGCAGTGGTTATTCTAGCACAAAGCAAGCAAGCAAACAAAGCAAAAACGCAGCCGGCACATCAAAAGCAAAAACAACGCTCCAAAAAAGGCAAAATAATGGAGAAGGTTTATATCTTTTAGGGAAAGGTGGAAACGTGATAACAAGGGGTTAGGTTATTTGGCATCGGGCGAAAGGGCAGCAGCGGTGTGTTCGTTACAGAGAGTTACACCCAATGTTTATGGTCCTCCCTACACCACCTCACCACTCTCCCCCTACACCCCTAACCCTTAACTATTTCCCCCCAGTCATTCCTACTCCTTCAACTACACCCCCTACCTCCCCCTCAAACTATATCCACCCATTCATTACTCCCCTACATTTCCACTCTCTTAACTTTTCCCCTTCAACTATACCTGCCCACTCATTCCTCCCTGCCTCTCCTTACCTTTTTCCTTTCAACTATCCCCCCTCACCCATTTATCCCTCTATATTCTTCCTCTCCATCCCTCTAACCACTACCCTGCAACTGCACTCACCCATTCGTTCCTCTATCCCAACTCCGTCCCTCTCCAGCTCCTTAATTTCTCCCCTTAATCATACCCCATCTTTCACTTCTCCCTCTCAACTACGCCTCCTCCACTTCTTTAGCTATTCCCTTTCAACTACATCCACTCTCACATTCCTTCCTCACTTCCACCCCTCATCCCCTCTCCTTCGCCCTTCATCCCATTTACTCAATATTTATTATGTCTCCCACTTATTCCTCTCATTCAACTCAACCTCTACTCAACCATCCAATCTTCCCTCTCAGATAGAAACACCTCAATCATTCTGACGTACACCTATTCATTCGATCACTCTCATCTACACCTATTCACACACCCACTCCACCCACTCACCTAAATTCGTCCACATACCCACTCCACCCCATCACCTACACTCACCTTTACACTCGCATCCCCCCTCATACATATCAACCTACACATCCATTCCACCCTCGTACCTACATCCATCCACACATCTATTTCACCCATCCAACTATACATGATACACACCCATTCCTCTCGCTCACCTACATCCACCCACCCACTACTCGCCTTGTCGCTAATTCATCCGCTCCGTTTACATCATCTGCCCCTATTCATCTCCCACCTTCGCGTCCCAATTCTTATGACTCTGCCACTACCTATTCCTATTCATCTCTCATTCTATCCATTCCTTTATATCCACTCTCCCTCCTCCTTCCCCTTCCCTTCCACCCTCATCTCCCGCTGTCATTCCCTCTCTACCCAAACCGCTCTATATACTCCCCATCCCACTATCTCCGTCCCCTACCCCACTCTATCTGTTCTAACCCCCTCCCTCCATCGTCTGCCACTACAACGGCACAATCATCCCACTGTAAATACGTCCTCTCCCTTTATTTAGATGTCACTGCTGAAAAGTCCGGGTGCTAATTTCGCCCCTCTATTGTGCACGGTGATCAAAAAGCAGAAACACACATGCACGCACATACATACAAAATCACGCAGCGTGTGTGTGTGTGTGTGTGTGTGTGTGTGTGTGTGTGTGTGTGTGTGTGTGTGTGTGTGTGTGCGCGCACAAACACACACACACACACACACACACACACACACACACACACACACACACACACACACACACACACACACACACACGTGTATGGTATATGAAAAAAGCATATAGTTATGCAGGTTTGAACCAGATTTAATAGATGCCCACTATTCCTAACTGAGATTATGTCATTTCTATATTACTCTTCCAGCCATCAGAAAATTTTAATCCACATAAGAGGCCTCTCGTAATTAAAAGGTTATAAAGTGTATCATTATCAGTTTCAAGTGGCCCTTCAGCACGATGACGCATTCTTCACTTTGTTCTCGTTGTCTCCCGAAGACTGCATTCAGGTCAGGTGAGACCTGACACTGGATGGTTGGATACAGCCTTTATTAACTCTTTCACTTCTGCCAGCACAAAAATACAAGTGACGTACTCGTGCTGAAGAGAAAACCATTGCGCAACAGTGGGTTTTGGTGAACTAAATATAATCGTCTCTCATAAGCCTGAATACAGTACCATTTTCAAAAAAATCCCGGTGAAAAAGTAAATCATGAGAGCTTTTAATATTTTTCGTCCCCCATGTGTTCCTTCAGCTTAGTAAAATCATCTGACATGGGTCGTACTCTAAGGAGCATGGGAGACTTCATAGATATTCAAAATGAACGATTAATTTTGCAAACTGCCCCTAACCATCCCTTTGTAGGTTCTTCACAATGCTTTAATATTAACACAGTATGCATCAATAACCTACAACAGTATACTAAGATGCACGGAGCAGGATAAATTGCCCAGGAAGATGTGTTGCGATATCTCCAGAGCCCCTCGGATTACACATAAATAGATAAACAGAACACAAAGCAGGTATATACTTCACAATAAAGGGCTGACAGAGAACACATGGGGTGGTGCTCGGGTCATGCATAAAAAAGTGGCAGGCAGGTCCCCCTACACCTGAGATAAGCTTCTGTAAATGTTTGTTGACGCTGACACTAATCCTGTTAAGCCTTTATTATATCCAGAGGGGAAGAAACTCCAGATCCACATTGTCAGTCACTTTTGGCTTCTTCGCTTTCATGCACACAGTCAAACATATCTCACACACACACACACACCTACTCAAGCAAAGAAAATCAACACTAACTTATAATAATCCTCTCTCTCTCTCTCTCTCTCTCTCTCTCTCTCTCTCCCAGGCACGAAAGTATTCCAAAGACCCCACCTATCCCTCGCTCAATCTCCCCAGCCAATCTAATATACATGATCACCGTACTCAAACTTTCAGAATGGGGCAAAGAAATTGTTTTGGGGGTGAAAGAGACACAGAAAGAGTGAAGAGTGAGTGAGAGAGAGAGAGCGAGAGAGCGAGAGAGAGAGAGAGAGAGAGAGAGAGAGAGAGAGAGAGAGAGAGAGAGACAGGGAGGAGGGGGGGAGGATGTGTCTGTCTGTCTTTCCGTCTGTCAGTCAGGGTGTCTGTTTTTCTGTCTGTCTGTCTGTCTCACTGCGTCGTGTTTCCTTCGGTTATTCGTTTTTCATATATACAGGTATGCTGGTCTCTCTCTCTCTCTCTCTCTCTCTCTCTCTCTCACACACACACAAACACACACACATTTCCTCCCCCTCCCACACACACACACACACACACACACATTCCCTTCACTTCCTTCCCTCCCAGACACATCCCTTGCATCACACATCCTACATCCACTCCCTGTAAAGCAGGTTTCCGTCATGGCCCACCGACATAGGCAAAAGGAAAATTGGCGAGGACAATACACAGGCAACAATGACGCTGGGATCTTTTAGCTTAGCCTCCTAGTTAACAATGGCTGAAGCTAATACTTCATGTGGCCTCCCATGAAATATTTCTGGTCAATTTCAGCGACTCCGACCCGGCCCAGCTGTCGGTGGGGTGAGGAGGTGGAGGAGTGAGAGGGGGATGAGGGATGGGGAGGGGGAGGGGGATGAGGGATGGGGAGGGGGAGGGGAAAAAGGAAGAGGGACGGGAAGGGAGAGGGGAAAGGGAAGAGGGACTAGGATGGGAAAGGGGGAGATAGGGAGGAGGGATGGAGGAGAGGGGGGGGAGGAGGGATGGAGGAGAGGGGGGGGAGGAGGGAGAAAAGGATGAGAGCAAGGGAAAACGGGGTTGGGGAGAAGATTTGCTGCACTGGTATGTTTCCATTAATCTTAGTGCTCAAATTCGCTACTCATGGGGACTCAAATATTTTCTTCTTTCACTGATCCATCAAACAACTCAATTCATAAGTAGTATTGGCTCGTTTTCATTTATTCTTCCTCTTTTCAACTCTGACTTTAGGAAACCAGGGGGCTCATAAAGCAGATTTGCTACCGAACTGCGGCTTAGCGCAAAAGCTGGCTGTCAAACATTGAAAATGGGAATGCTGCCTTTGCAAGCACTTCCAACAGAAAATGGGAGATCGGCCGTTTTATCCCTAACTTTTCAGTGTCATTCATGCATACGTTGGAAAAAAAAAGAAATGCCCCGCTTTTATTACTCGAAAAGTTGTAAGTGAAAATACTCAAAATATATCACCCGCGCAGATCAGTTTAAAGTGCATTACTAAACTCCAGTGAAAAAGCAACATGGAGAAAATTACAAACTGTGCTTCGGTGTACATACGAATAAACAATAATTCACGTTTCTAAAAATTATTCCACGACCAATTATACATGTGCGAGGGACACATCACAAACAAACTACGGAATTCGAAAACCTGGATTTATTACAGAAATTACCTAAAAACGGGGGAAATGCACTGCTGGTGGGCCGAGTCAGCACATGCATTGGTAATTTGCAACTGCTGCCCCTCATGCCGGTGCAATCTACGGACATCGATGGAAACCGGATGGCAAAGGTATAGCATGATGAATAACCAGTCACCAGGATGAATATATGGAGACTACGTTATAAACACTGGATGAATAACAGACTAACAGACGAGGATGCCAATGTACAGCATAATGAATAACCAGTCGCCAGGATGAATATATGGAGACTACGTTATAAACACTGGATGAATAACAGACTAACAGACGAGGATGAAAATGTATAGCATAATGAATAACCAGTC
This sequence comes from Coenobita brevimanus, assembly GCF_032717465.1. Lineage (NCBI taxonomy): Eukaryota > Metazoa > Arthropoda > Malacostraca > Decapoda > Coenobitidae > Coenobita > Coenobita brevimanus. The sequence continues at coordinate 23,961,526 of NC_137042.1, forward strand.
GCCAGGATTAATACATGGAGACTATAAACACTGAATGAATAACAGGCTACCAGACGTGGGTGACAATGTATAGCGTAATGAATAACCAGTTGGCAGGATGAATATAGGGAGAACTCGTTACAAACACACGATAAATAACTAGCTAATAGGATGCATGCGTCGAAATTTCTAAATAAAGCCAAATGATCTGGATACTGAACTTGTCTTTTACTGGGGGGTCGAAGTAAGGGTCACCAGGAGACTCAGTTATTAACAAATGGTGAATAACGAGTCACCGGAATCTTATAAGCACAAGTGTTACAAAACTGTTATAAATACATGAAGATTTTGTTACAGTGCAATACCATGAAATTACACTGTACTTTCTCTTCCATTCTCAATCCAGGTGATAATCAGGTCGCCAGGATACAAAGACATTATAAACACATGATGAACAGCGGACCAACGGGCTGTATATATGGAGAATATATTATAAAGGCAAAATAATGACAGTAAACCAGGCTCTTTTAAGCGATCATAATATTTCCCTTTCATTCTGGCGCCAGATTAAGTCACTTCCACATATTAACTCACTGACTCCGAGGGACATACGTCATTTTGTTCTTCTTCGCGACGGTTGAGAGAGAGAGAGAGAGAGAGAGAGAGAGAGAGAGAGAGAGAGAGAGAGAGAGAGAGAGAGAGAGAGAGAGAGAGAGAGAGAGAATATTTGTAATAGCATGCGAAAAAGAAGGATAACAAGTAATGCAGACTTGGATCGGTGAGGTGAGACCAACGAGACAAGAGAAGGGAGGAGGGTTGGACACAAAAGTAAGAGAGGGGGAGAAGAGTAACAGTAAGCGGAGGAGGAGGACAACAGAGGTCAGAAGAGCAAAGGAAGAGGAGGGCAGAAACATGGAGAAAACAGAAGAGACGCAGGAAAATGGACGAGGATGAAACACAGCACAAATAATAGAGAATGAAAAGTATAAAAGCCACAGGAGACAAGCATGAAGGGGACAGAGGAACTGGCAAGAAGAGACACCCTGAAGGAGAAGCGAGGGAGAGGAAAGGGAGATGGAAGATGAACAGGAGTAGTGAAAGTGATGAAGGAAGGAGAGCGAGGGTGGAGATAGAGACACAATAAAGAAAATGAAGTTAGGACACGAGGTGGATATAAATTTTGCGAGGATGAAGCAAAGGAAGTGGGAGGAAAGGGCGCAGTAAAGGTGATAGGCAGGAGGAGGGAGGTAGGAAGGAGACGTGGGAAAAGGAGGGGAGAAGGAGATGGATAAGTAGCATGACAGCGTGACGGAAGTGAGGAGTTAGGTCGGTAGGGACACAGTAATGAAGAAGATAGGCAGGAGACAGGGAGGAACCAGAGATAGGAGAAGCAGAGACAAAGAGAGGAGGAGATGGAGGAGGAATAGGAGGAGAAGGAGAAGCAAGAAAGACAGATTTGGGGAGGAAAAAAGAAGGAAAAACCGTGGAGAAGAGTAGTGAGGGATGAAAAGGGGGAAGAGAAGTGAAGGTGAGTGGAGAAGTAACACAAAAGAAAATGCGGGGTACATGAGAGAAGATGGTGAGAAAGAGATGCAATAAATGCGAAGACAGAGGAGAGAGGGAGGAAACGCAGACAGAAATGAGGGAATGGGGGAAAGATATAGGGAGGAGTGAGTGAGAAAGGAAGGCGGCAGAGGACGGAAACAAAAAAGAAAAGGAAGAATAACGGGGTGGAAATGAGAGAAGAGAATATAAAAGGGGAGAAAAGAGGGAGGAGAAAAAATGGATGGGAAGCGAGGAAGGAAAAGGAGAAGTGAAGGATAGTAGAGAAGGCGCTGGGGTGGGTGGGTGAGCGAGTGAGTGAGATAAGCAGAGAAACAGTAAAGGAGGGACAGGGAAGGAGAAAAGATTAAGTGAGGGATGAGAACAAAATTAATATGGATGAGGAAAAGAAAGACAAGAGGAGAGGGAGACGTATGAGATAAAGGAAGGAGGCAGAACATGAGAAATAACAGAGGGAGGACAAGAGTCTAACACGAGGAAGCGAAGGATGAGAAGCGAGGAAAAGGTAAGCGAGGAGGGGAGATAAGGATGATGGACAGAGGGATGAAAGGATGAGGAGGGACAGAGGAAAGACGGAGAATGGTAGCGAGAGAGAGAGAGGAGGGAAAGAAGGAGGAAGGAGACGGAGGAGGGAGAGAAGAAGGGAGACAGGGAGGGGGCAGAAAAGGAGGGAATGTAGGAAGAGGGAGGGGGCAGAAAAGGAGGGAGAGTGGGAAGAGGGAGAGCGAGGACAGGGGGAGGAGGGAGAGAGGGATAAAGAGGAGAGGGGGAGGAAGGAGAGAAGGATAGCGAGGAAAGGGAGAGGAGGGAGAGAGGGATAGCGAGGAGAGAGGGAGGAGGGAGAGTGGGAAGAGGGCACGAGGTGATGATGAAATGAAATGAGGAGTGGGAGAGAAGGAGACAGGAAAAGGACGACAAGGAGTGACTAAGTGAGAAAGAGGAGGGAATGAGTAGAAATACGTGAGTGAGAGAGAGGAAGGACAGAGCAGAGGAGGAGTGAGTGAGTGAGTGAGGGAGGAGGGAGAGGGACACAGTTAGCCCTATTATTGTGTTAAGGGTTCCTGGGCCACCACGTCATCCTCCAGGACAGGTGGACACGTCAGAACCTCCCCCCCCTCCATTCTCTCTCTCTCTCTCTCTCTCTCTCTCTCCAAAAACTTGCTTAAACCTCCTCAGTCCTCACCGTAACTTAGTAAGCTCCATGTAACATACAGTTACTTACGCACTTCAACCTTCATCTAAAATAAAATTCTAATATCTGGTTCGTCTACATTGAAGGTTTATGGACATAACAAGGACGAAGCAGACAATGGCCTATTTCACTTACACAAAACTGTTGCGCGTCCTCCATCTCCACTACAAAAAATAACGTAAATCTGGGTCATCTTCACTCTCGTCGAGATTCTCATATTTGGTTTAGCCTAACAACATTACAACTTACAAGATCGCTTCACTGAGAGAGGGCGTGAATCGTAAAACTGCCTCCACGACTGTTAGAATTTAATTAAGATGTCTTAACCTTTTCACTGGGAAGTAAATAATTCTGTAATATAAAATCGTCTGGCTTTAATCTGAATGTAATTTGCGAGTGTGCCTCAATCACAGAGAGGCTAAGACAGTGAGTTCAGGGACGTCTTATTCTGTTAAATCTTACCATAACAAGAGGAGTTTATTTGGTTTAAGATAGATTCTCATACAAGAAGGATTTGATATATCCTTGAGGAACCATTTTAATACGAGATGCCTTTATTAATTGTAAAAATGCCTGGTTGTAGCAAGAATAAATTAAATCAAAATGTCCTCCGGATTCAAGGGGCTAATCCCACCTCACATTAACGCAATCATAAACATCAATAGAGATAAAAGTGTAAAGAGATGGACTACAAACCACCAAATACACCACACCACAACCCACACTTTTCCCCTGAGACTCCTTACTCGTAGCTGCCTATACAAGTGTCATCTATTTGTCATGTGGTGGTCCATGCATGCCGCTACACACAGCCTCCCCCTACAGTCCCCCCTTGCATATTTCAACACCTCTGCTGGGCTGGGTTGGTGCAGGAGGAGCTCTTGGATGTATGTGAATGGACAGGCTTTGTCTTGTACCTTAGCATGATGTACAGAATTACAAGGACAGGACGAATGAATGTAAAATAATATATGATGAATGCATTGTTTATCACGGCTCTGGATTCATTAGTCCACTGTAAAAGGAATAAATGAAAGGGAAAAACTGAGAAACGTGAAGTGAATGACGAAGAATAAACGATGGAGAAAAATTATGAAATGCAAGTGATCACGTTAAGAACAGAGTGAACCAGAGAAGATGTAAAAATATTAAGTACTGTATACTCCTCCAACAAACAGATTACATCAGTAATTCCACATTCACCATTACCTTCAAACATAACCCTCCACGTAGTTCTTCTTTTTTTTTTTTTTGATCCATCGACTTATCTTCACATTCGGATTAAAAATTCATCACATATCTACTTTTTATATTTTTCAAAGGACTTAAAATCCGTCACATAATACTTCAAAATCTGACTACTGTCCTCCACATCTTTTTTGTAAAACTCCACTTACGAACTACATGGACTTAGACACCATCACACAAGTTTTTAAACTAATGAACCTCAAACTCTCTCACACTTCGGTAACTTCAAATTTACCTCTACGTTCCCATTCAAAATCCGACAAACCTTCAAGGAAAATCGCGGCCCCCATCAAGCATTCCCTCCACCGACCCTCCTCACGTTCACCACCAAATATCCGCACCAACAACAGATGCTACTTATACCTCCACCCCTCACTCGCCTCCCAGCCCCCTGATTTCCTCCCCTTTGCTCCTCTTTGCCTCCCTCCCTCCTTACTACTTCCTCGTTAGGTTCTTCTCCCTGCCCCATCACCTTCCCCTTCACATCCCTCTCACCTTCCCTCCTCCATCCCCTTCGCCTTCCCCTCCCCATCCCCCACACAACCTTCCACTCCCCATCCCCCTCACCTTTCCCTCCCCATCCTACTCACCTTACCCTCTCCATCCCACTCACCTTCCCCTCCCCATCCCCTCCTTCCTATTTCCCCCCTCATCCCCTCCTCTCCCTCCTTTTTTTCTCCTTTACCTTCCCTGCAATTTCCCCTTTTCCCCCAACCCTGGCCCCTCTCTCCTGGTCTCTCCTCTCTCCCTCCGCCCCCACGTATCCCCTTCCCCAGTCCTCCCTCCCACCCCCTCAGCTTCCCCGAACATGCAGCAGGGAGCAGCCAGGAATCAGCCGCTGTTTCTCCGCTTAATAACGCTTGAGCGGAGACTGAAAATCCCGTGGGGTGCATTTAATATATTTTCCAGGAGAGGCTGGAGGGGGCGTGGGGGCGACTCCGAAAGCATGCAAGCCCCCCCCCCTCCCCCCTAGTCATGCACATGCTTAATCCCTTCAGTGCGGCGACGTGTTTGCAATGACTACCACCTGACGAGTTTATTTAACCCCAGCATGGTAGGAAAGGATTGAGAGCTATAACTAGGCTTCCCGATTTTAAATGTTTCGCCTAAGCTGGATAAAATCGTCAGGAGATGGCAAGAATATGAACAAATGACCTGGGCGGGCTGATGGGGTTAAAAAATAAGCGGGGAGCAAAAGTGGAAGAGGGAAAATTCTCGGGATGATAGGGACAAAAAATAGGACAAGGGGAAAAAAAAAGGGAAAAGGAGGGGGGGGGAACTCATCCAACCACCACGACAATGCACCTCCCAGCCGCCCACCCCCCCGTAAACAAATCAAGCGAGGGATCTTGTTGCCGGAAACCATTACACGAGTAAATAAAGGATCAAAACACCGCACACAAAACACAAACAAACACAAACACAAGCACAAAAAATGAGATAGAGAGAGAGAAGCGAGGACTGTGCATTCCCAGGCCTTGCAAGTGTACGTATCGCATCCAACACCTGAAATATTCAAAGAGCTTACCCATGCAAAATTGATTGAAATAAAAGTGCGCCACTCTCCGATATTGCATTCCTGCTGACACTTTTACCTTGGCGCCGTACCTTGCTACGCAGTGGGAGGGGGCAGGGGGGAAGGAGAGAGATGAGGGAGGGAGGGAGGGAGAGAAGGAGAGAGAGTAGGGAGGAGAGCCAGGGAGGGACGAAGGGGAGGATAAGGGAGGATGAAGGCTGGAATGGGATGAGGAGTGGGATACAGGTGGAGGGAGGGGGGTGAGGGAGAGATGAGAGGAAAGAGAGAGAGAAGGGAGAAGGGGAGAGATGAGAGAGGAGTTGGAGGGAGGGGGATACAAAGAGGGAGAAAGAGGGGGATGGGGAAGAATGAAAGCCGGAATGGGATGAGGAGACGGAGAGTGGAGAGAGAGCAGAGCGAGTGGGGGGGGGGAAGGAGGGAGGGAGGGGATATGGGAGAATGAAGGCCGGAATGGGATAAGGCGATGGATAGAGGGAAGGAGGGGGAGATGAGAGAAGCGGGTAGGGGAGAAGGGAGGGGAAGATGCAGAAGGAACGAGGTAAAGGAAGAGGAGAATGAAGGTCACGAATGGGATGAGAAGAGGGAGAGACAGCGAGAGGTGGGGGAGGGAAAGATGGAGAGGGAGAACGACAGGAAAGAATAGGGTGTGAAGAGAGAGAGATGAAGAGATGGACGGAGTGGCTGCAAAAGGTAGGGCAACGAAGGGACGGGGTGGGGAGAGAGGAGGAGGGAAGAAACGGAGGAAAGGGAAGGAAGGGAGAGGAGACAGAGTGAGATGAAACAGGGGTAGGGAGCGAGGGTGAAAAGTGGGTAGGGAGGAAAGGAGAAGGGGGAAGGAGGAATGGCAAAGAGAAAGGAAGAGAGGAAATAAGGAGATGAAGGGAGAGATGAAGAAGGGGGCAGGGAGGAAAGGAGGGGGAGGAAAGGAGGAGGAGGAAGGAGGAACGAAGGAGACGGGAGGAACGGAGAAGGGGGAGGGAGGAAAGGGAAAGAGGAAGGAAGGGTGGGAGGAGAAGAAGGGAGGTGAAACAGGAAAAGACAAAAGGGGAGGGAGGGAGGAAGGTGGGGAGGGAGAGGCATGCAGGCAGGCTGCGGGAGGTAAAGCAATCATTATGTGGGAGATGAGGAAGATTGAGGAGAGGAGTATGGCAGGAAAGGGAGGGGGCGGCGGAGAGAAAAAATACAGAGGAAGCGGTGGACGAAACAGGGAGAGAGGAGAAAGGAGAAATAGATGAAGGAGGAACAGAGGGCACCGGAGAGAGAGAAAGAGGATGGAGGTGAATGATGGGGAGAGAAGAGACGAGAAGGATGAAGGGGAAAGAGGGGAGGAGAGTGAGAGGGGGGGGGGGATGGAGAGAAAGAAGAGAGACATAAGGAAACATAGGTATGGAAGAGAGAGGAGAGACGAAAAGAGAAATACAGTAGAGGGGAGAGGCGAGAGGAGAGACGAAAGGAAGAAGAAAGATAGACAGGGAGGATGCAGACCAAAGTGAGACACGAAGGGGGAGAGGGGAGAGAAAGACGAAAGAGAGGAACAGAAGAGGTGTGGAAACTGGAATGACGAAAGAGTGGGACAGTGTGTGTGTGTGGGAGAGAGAGAGAGAGAGAGGGGGGGGGGTAAGGAAGCATGCACGCGGGCAGGCAGGCGAAAAAATGTTCCAACCATTATGTGGAAGATGGGAAGATTGTCGAAGGGTTAAGGCAAAAAAAAGAAAAAGGGGGATGGGGGAGATGGATGAGATGAGAGATGAATAAGATGAGATGAGATGAGATGAGGTTGGATATGATACGAAATGAGAGGAATGGAGACGTGATGAAAGGAGAGTACAGGTGATGAGATGAGATGACATCTACCCTAAGGTGAATATAATCGTTTGGAGGAAGCAAGAACAAAGTGCGTATGATCATTAGAGGAGGAGAAAAAAAAAAATCACACCCCGACTGAAATCTAACCTCTGGCACACCAAAGAAGCCAACACGTCCCCCATGCTATATAACTGTTCATTCTCTCTTAGGATCACATTGAGAAGGACGAGATTATGTAACGTCTCATCCTCATCAATTCATTCTGCATATTACACGTCAACAGTGTCTTGTATGGTGCAGAAATACAGTATAGAAGTACCATAACAGAAAACGTGAATGTAATGCTATCTCATACTAACCAAATGACGCCTGTTGGTCATTGTGAGTTTGGACAAGCACATCGGATGGGACCAGTAAAGGTATAAGTCCAAGGGTTGGTTGGAGTTTATTGCTCACATAATGCCACACAAACTACCAAGGTCAGTCATCCTCGCCTTGAATGTCGACAATGAGTACCTTGTCCCAGGCTCCTACGTTCCTGATGGGACCAAAAGAACTTCACGATTGATATAATAGAGTAGGCATAAAAAAATCGGCAAGAGAAGGATGCTATGAAGCCTCCAATACTACTCAGAAAATGGCCCTTGACCCGACAAATAGTAAGTATTGCTCTTATTATCCCCGGCAGGTTCAGTCCCCTCTTTCACACCACTCACGCTGCATTCAATATTATTCCGAGAAATGCCGCCTCTTGTTCCCTACTCGCCCCTCACTCTTAAGCTCTCCTGCCTAAAAGCTCTCCCTTGAACTCTCCCTTTTTCTCCAGCAAAGTTGTTACCCTTTCTCCCGCTCTTAGCGAATGGAATATTCTTTTGCTCACTGTTTCTGCCGTAATGGCAATCCTATTACTGTAACTTTCTTTTAAATAAAATGGGGAAAATCAACCTCAACGAAGCAAGCCGATCCAATTATTACACGACTAACTACGCAATTATTTTGAAACACAGCGGAAGCCTAAACAGAAAATAAAAACTAATGAAATTCCGAAGACAAAACTCTTTGGGCAGAGACCATGATTTCGAAAAACTGGCAAGACTGAAAGATTTACCTCACTAAGAATCGGAAGGTGAAAGGGGTGCAGATGGGGAGCAGGGGTGGGGAGGGGCATCAAACTGCATTAAATTATAAGGGGAAGGAGGGAGGGCGGCCAAGACCCTGATTTGGGAAGATTAGCAAGACTGAAAGATGAGTTAGACAGGAAGATTCGGATGCTGAGAGGGAATTGGAGGAGGGGATGGGGGGGAGAGGGTGCCATCAAACTGCATTACTTTATGGGGGACGGGAGGGGGGGTCGACGCTGCATAATTACGTGGGAAGACGAAGGCTGGCGGTAATGTGGAGGAGTGGGACGGAAGGGGGGCGTACACTGCAATCTAGAGAGGCTCGGAGACTGCAGGTAGATGTGTGTGTGTGTGTGTGTGTGTGTGTGTGTGTGTGTGTGTGTGTGTGTGTGTGTGTGTGTGTGTGTGTGTGTGTGTGTGTGTGTGTGTGTGCGTGTGCGCGCGCGCGCGCGCGCGCATGCAGCTTGGGAAGGCTGAGGGAAGGGAGAGAGGGAGATGGGAGGATGAAGTGGGCGAGGGAAAAGGGAAGGGTGAGGGAGAGGAGAGGGAGTGAGGAAGGTTAGGGAAAATGGGAGGGAGATGGGGTAAGGAAGGGAGTGGGTAAAGGTGATGACAGGAAAGGCGGAGGTAGACGAGGTGTGGGTGAAGGAGAGGAAAAGAAAGAAAGAATGAGAGATGAGAGGAGAAGAGAGAAGAAGAGAGGGAGAAACTGGGAGAAGAAGAATAGGGACATGGAAGCGGAGGAACGGAAGTGGGGGAAAGACAGAGAAACGCGAGAAGGTAAGGATGAATTATGAAGAAGAATGAGGAAGAGGAAAAGAAGGGGGGGAAAGTGGGAAACAAGAGAAACAAGATGGGGAGAGGTGATGGGAGAGGATGACTGGCGATGGGAAGATGGGAGTGAAGAGAAAGGGGGAAGAAGAGAGACAGGGGTAGACAGAGAGAGGTTGGAGAATGAGAGAGACAGGAAAGGAAGTGAAGGGATGTAAACATTTATCGATAAAACGGGACTGGAAGGAATGAAAGAAAGCATGAGGAGAGGAACGAGACAGAATGATGCGAAAAGGAAGGAAAGATGGGAGGATGGTTAAAAGATAAAACAGAGAAAAGGAAAAAATAAGAGGAAGGGAGAAATGTCATTAAAGGGAACGTTCAGAAGCGATGAAAAGGCTTAAGTAGCAACCATTAACAAGCTTTAACTTTTTATATGTAGGGAGAAAACGGGATTCCTAATGATTAAACCGAATGAATGAAACACAAAGGTAATCAAGCTGGTAGAGAAATGATAGGACCTAACGTACGATAAGGAAACCATGACATTTACACTAAAGAGATACGATATCAGATAAGAAAATAAGAAAGAACAGAACTTTTAAAATGAGAACAAGCATATAACACCAGCGTAATGGAGATAGAGAGAGGTCCAAAAACTCGAGGCGCACACAGAAAACGCGGAAAAAAGGAAAATAGAAAGAGAGAGGGGCGAAAGACAATGAGGGAAGGTGGAAAAATCAATGACCACAGGAAAAGATTACACGATGTTAAGAGAGAGGAAAAAGAAGGATGGCGAACCGACGCACAGAAAAAGGCTAATGGAGCGTAAATGGGGAGGAAGGGAAGAGGGCGGTAAAGGAGGAAGAGAGAGAGAGGAAAGGGAAGGGAAGAGATAGACAGATAAGAGTGACGATTTTAATCCTTCCAATATGATGTACTCGTATTTATTATTTTTCTCGCTGACGTCGAACGAGTATATTCATTTCATAAAGACTTCTCGTACATGGTATGTGGGAGAGGAGTAAAGAGGGAGGGGGAGAGGGGATGGAAAGATGGAGGAAAATGAATAGAAGGAAAGTCGGAGGTGAGAAAGAGTGTAACGACGAAAAGATAAAATAGAGGACTGGAGAAAAGGAAATATTACAGGAAGGAATGGATATAATCAGATGGGAAGAAGTGGGAGAACGGAAAACGGAGACAGAAAAGAGGGGGAAGAATCAGTTGAAGTTTGGGGAGGTTGAGAGGAGAGAGATAGAAGGCATGAAAGAAGGGGAAGGGTTGTGAGGGAGAGCAAGGAACGAAATGAAGGGAAGGGAGGGAATGAAGGTAAAGGAGGGAGTTAGCGAGGGAGTAGGAAGAAGGTAGTGAAGGGTGAGACGGGAGATAGTGAGGGAAGAGAGAGGAAGTAGTGAGCGAAGTGAAAGGTGATGCCGAGAGGGAGAGGGGAAAAAACAGAGAAGGGGAAGGAAAGAAGGAAGGAGTTACTGACAGAGCTGAAGAGAAGCAGTGAGAAGGGAAGACAGTGAGGGGAGAGAGAAGCGGGTAGTGAAGAGAAGATGGTGGGGAGAGAGGATCTCAGAGCCAAAGGAGAAAAGGAAAGGTATGTAGTGGAAGTGGGGGAGGCAATAAGGTTAAGGACGAGAGAGGGAGTTAGTGACGAGAAGGAAAGGGAAACTAATGAGAGAGAAAGGTAGCGAAGGAAAAAGGAAAGAGGGAATAAGAGGGAAGAAAATGGTGGAATGGAAGGGGAAAGAATGCCAGTAAATGGAAAGATGCAGGAAGACACTGGGGGAAAATGAAAGGAAGGACGAAAAGGGAATAATGGTGAGAAGAGAGATGCACGTGAGAAAGACGGTGGGGAAGGGAAGGCAGGAGGTGCGAAGGCAGTGAAAGGGAAAAGGGAATGAGGGAGGGAAAGAGTAGGGAGGCAGGAGGTGAGAAAGGAGGAGCAAAGGCACTGAGAGGAAAAAGGGAGGGATGGAGAACGAGGGAGAAAGAAGGGAGGAGGGGAGTGGGAGAGGCACCCCAAGCGAATGCATCAGAGGAAAACTATGCAGCGTACCTCATTCAGCTCACCGCCTCCCCCAGTCCACATCAATACAACCACACACACACGAATACTGTACACACACACACACACACACACACACACACACACACACACACACACACACACACACACACACACACACACACACACAAGAATAGCGATATCCGTATCTCGTCAAGAGCAGACAATACTAAAATAAATACATTAATAAATAAAAGACATCCGAATTTCCATATCCCATGTAAAGCACAATCCCTAGGAAAGCTCCTTTGAGAAAAATACTCAAATATCCCCATCTCCTCTAAACCACATCTCCATTCCGTACCTCGTGCAAAGCTGCTTCCCTCAAAACATTCCTTTAAAATATACCCCCAAGATTACCGTGGAGGCTTGAGCAATGCATGTTTTAATTATCAAGCGTCTGTGTTGGAGATAAAACCCTCCAGTATATGAACCGTCCTTCCAGGGTTGCCTCGGGAATTTTACGCGCGAGCATCATTTTTCGCAAAGTTCAGTCCTCCCTTTCTAAATTCTTCAGACACGTAGGCGGAGGTGGAGGCAGAAAGGGTGACCGATATAAACACGAGAGCATTACCTGGCGCGCTGCATCTGAACAACTGTTTTAGATGATGGGATGGGGGAGGGGAAGGCTGCTGTGAGATCTACCTTTTTTTTTTTCCTCCCTTTTCCTCCTCCTCCTCCTCCTCCTCCTCCTTCCCCCCCCCTTCCACCTCTCTTCATCTCTCCAGGTGTCTTATTATACCGTCATCATCCATTTTCTCTACCTTTTTCGTTTCCCTCTTGTCTTTCATCTCTGCTCTTCACTTTCACCTCTTTTGAAAGTCTCTCTTCTAGTTTAATAACTTTGTACATCTTCCTCGTGTCATCCATTTCTCTCTATGTTTTTCGACCTTCTTTTCTTTCATCTTTGCTGTTGTCAACCTTCTCTTTTAGGACTCTTTTTTTTTTTTCTCCCAGTTTATTTCTTCAAAAACCTTATACACCATCCTATTGGCTACCTTTTTAACTCCTTGATTTCCCCCCCCTTTCGCTCTCTCTTAATTTGTACTTATCCTTTTCTACTGCCTTCTCTCCTCGGTTCTATATTCTCTTTCCTCCCACCTTCGACCTTCCCTTTCCCCCTCCACCCCTCGTTATGCCCTCCTAACATACCCTTCCCATATCTACTACCGTCCCTTACCAACTCGCGCAGACCAGCTGTTCCCTTAATCACCCCTTCTCTTCCACATCCCAGCATCACCATTCACCACTTCCATTCACTTATATTCATTTACTCTAAAGCTCTGTTATTTCTCATCACCTTCCACTTGCTTCTCCACCTTCTAGTTTGCACTATTATTGCTCGCTACAATAAACTCTCCTTACCTTTCACCTTCCCTCACCTCCCAGCTCCTCTTCTCACCTTTAACCCTGTCTTCTCTCCCTTTTCTTTTTCAACCCCGGTCTCCTGTCTCTTCCAGAACCCATACCCACACCTGATCATCCAGCCTCCTTGAATTTTTAGTTACTATTCCACCTCTTACCTTCCACCTCCTCACCGCTCTTCAAGAATTCCTACTAGTTCTTCTACTCACCTCTCACCTTCACTCTCCTTTAAGCTTTCCCTAATTCTTTTCCTCCTTTTCTTCTCTAGTTTATTTTTCTTTCCATTTCTCTATTTCTCTCATCCCCCACATTCTAATTTGTCCCTTTCCTAATCTCCTCCCGTCCTTCTCTTTCTGACCTTTGTTGTCTTTTCCTAATCCTTGTCTTTCATTTCCAGTTCCTTATCCGTTTCAGCTCTCCAGCCTTCGTAGTTCAGCAACCATCAAATCTTTCATGTTTCCTTCCCTTCCCTATTCCTCTGTTCACAATTCCCGCAATTCCCCCATCCATTCCCAACCCCCTTCCCTCACCATCATACTCCTCTTTCAACCTGTTCTCCCCTCCTATCCCTCCCTATTCTGCACCTCAATTCCCTGTCTCCATCCCCTAGTTCGTTTCCTTTCCCTTGCCTACCCATCACCTACCAATCTCATCACACTTTTTCCACTCCTTTCCACTCCCCATCCTTCTCTTTCCACTTCCATTACTCTTTCATTTTCTTCCCTTTTTTCCTCTCCCTCTTCTTGCCCCCCCTTTCCCCATCACTTACCAACCTCCTCACTTTTTCCACTCCTTTCCACTTCACAATCCCCTTTATTGTTCCTTTACTCTATCCCTTTCCCATCTCTCTTCCCCCCTCTCCCCTACTCCCCTTCCTTCATTATCACCAACCAACCTCATTACACCTTTTCCATTCTTTTCCACTTTCCATTCCCCTCTCTTTCCAATTCCTTTACTCTCACCCTTTCCCCCTCCTTCCCCCTTCCCTCCCCTTACTCCTCTCCTTCCAGCCTCTCATCCTCCCACGTCCCCCCACCCCCACCTTCCCTTCCAGTCTTTTATTTCCTCCGTCCGCCTGCCCGTAATGACAAAACCCCCGGACTTAAATATCTAAGAGGAATGCGCTCACTCGTTCACCAAGGCTCGCCCGCCGTTTCCCCAACTAACCTATAATTGAAAGAAATATAGACTCGGAGGGTGGGGGAAAAAAAAAGTGAGAGAGGAGGGTGGGCGTGCTTGCATAAAAGAAAGTTAGTTTGTTCGCTGGTTTTCTCTCTCTCTCTCTCTCTCTCTCTCTCTCTCTCTCTCTCTCTCTCTCTCTCTAAATGCGTTCCATTAGTACATGCAAGGCGTGCTCGTTCAAGCGTTCAGAGGAGGGTAAGGGGGTGAAGAGGGAGGGAAAGAGAAAGTGAGAAAAAGAAGTGAGAAAGGGAGAAAGAAATACAAAGAGGGAGAGAAAGAAATACAAAGAGGGTGAGAAGAGAGACGACGGGGTGAAAAGAGTGAAGAAGAGAAGAGAGTCGAACACACACACACACACACACACACACACACACACACACACACACACACACACATACACAGACTAATACATAAACGAAAAAAAAAATGATTAATATAAAGTATAAACGTAATCCTCCTCCCGGCTCCAGAAAAGGAAATATATGAACAATAATTCCATATACTGCCAGCCACTTCATCCTTCAGTCCATTCAAGCCGACAAAAATGCGTACAGGTCCCTATCACCACTATCACCACTAAATTACTCTCTCTCATCACTACAAGCACCTTCCCCTCATACACTTCTTTACCTTACTTCCCACGCCTTTCATATTTTGTCAGTACGAGAAGCATTATTAAATATTGTATCTTCTGTTACTGTATTATTTTATTGTCATTCCCATCCCCAATCACTTCTCCCCCTCGTCCCTCCAAGCACCTACCCTTATATTTTCTCCCCCTCCCCCTCTCCTCCCATCTTCTCACATCCTTCTCGTCCGCTGTATGATAGATATTACTCCCCACCCCCCCTCACGCATCTCATCCTGAAATCTGTGTCACCAAATTTAATATACCGTATGCTAAAAGTGCTCGTATACTTATTCTTTTCGTTGCATTCTAAATTCATCTCCTTTCGAATACGACATAACAAGTGAGAGGGAAACATATGGCAAAGCTTACGTTCTTTATTACTCTACCGTCCTGGGGTACTAAGAGCCCATTTTCAGAGATACTATCAGCCCGAAAAGTTGGTGAAAATAATGATCTTCAGCTCTTTTTGGTGTTACCCTCCCACTTTTTTTTCTCCTTTTTAACCCACTTGTAACTGTGAATCAATCCTGTCACCGACTCTGAACACTCCTAGCTGACATGAGAGACATATCCTCACGTTTCCGGGACTTACACACCTGTAATTTGCTCACTGACAGGTGCTTGAGGTAACATCCCATGTATCTGGCGTGAACTGGGGCAACACGGCATTACCGGTACCTGTAAAGAAAAAAAAAGTTACAAGTTACTCTTACGCAATGTTTCTCCTTATATAACTATGAATATCAAAGAATCATCTTCAGTGCTAAAATAATCGCATAAAATCAGAAGAGCATAAGATCCAATAATAACCCTAAAGGAATAACACACACACACACACACACACACACACACACACACACACACACACACACACACACACACACACGCACACGCGCACACACACACACACACACACACACACACACGCACACACACGCACACACGCGCACAAACGCACACACACGCACACACACGCACAGAGAGAGAGAGAGAGAGAGAGAGAGAGAGAGAGAGAGAGAGAGAGAAATGACTATTGTAAACTCTAAGAACGTATCATTCAAGAAAGGGAAACTTTTAGAACGTATCATTCAAAAAAGGGAAACTTTTGATAATAAGGTTCCAGTGTTAGTCTTCAATTTTTGTGCATATGTTAGCACAGAAACAGAATTATTCATAGCATCATCACTGTCCTATCGCTACCACCACCACCACCACCACCACTACCAACCCCTGCTACTACCATAACTGCTCCATAACCACATCCATCCTCATCTAGTACCATAAACAAGCCTATCACAACTACAACACCCAGCAACTACCATTACTACCTCAATAACCATTTCCTTCTACCACCATACACAAGCTTACTACTACAACCACAGCTACCATATCCACATAATATCACCAGAAACGGGTCTACCATTGGATCTGCCATTCCCACACCCACCACGAAACCAAAACCGGGATACTCAGTGACCATATAACCTGGGCTGTAGGGGGCGCAGGCAGGTCCCCCAGATTATACAAGTGTGGTGGTGGCGATGGTGTTTTCCCTCCTCTACACCAGCACCCCCTCTCCTGCCACCACCACCGTCGCAATTAATATATGCCACCACCACGCCATTACAACCACAGTGAGCAGGTCGGCGATTCACACACATACGGCCATTTCCCCGTCGTCATTTGTACACCTGCACAGTGGTAACCTGAATCCTGAGTTCACCAAATGATTCTCGTCGGCTTTGGACTTTTTCGAACCACGGGGGTTATGTGTACCTTACAGTATTTTTTTTACAATAACAGGTATCATCCAGTCTGATGATAAACGTCTGAATGAAACAAATGCAGACTAAATAAAATACGTCGTGGTGTACGATTAAATACTGGATTTGCAGGGACAAGAGCCATAAGAAAGTTCTGCCATTTCCTTAGCCTGTTCCACCTGCAAAAACAATTTACAGAATCACGGTGACATTCACAGCAACAGGCAGTGATATAATGCAAATCTAGGTCACACCTACACAAAAAGAAGTACTTGGTTCTGCGTTTGCATTCCAAATACCAAAAAAGGCAAGTTAAAACACACACACACACACACACACACACACACACACATACACAGAAATCGAGTGACTAAACGGTACCGCATATAACAATGATGCGTCACAAGCATATTCAATAGCATCAAAGCATCTTATGAAATGATATTTTCAATGATCTTTTGAAAAAAAAAAAAAAAAGCACCGTAAAAATTGTTCTAAGGACTAATTCTGAGTGAGAAATGGTAATAAACAAATTGGTCACAGTGAACCGGACAACCGGGGAAAAATAAAGACAGCAGTATCAAAGCCATCCAAAAACCTGAGAGTCATATTCGAACTCCAGTGAATATTAAAACCGCAAATTTCAACCTAAATACGAACTGATATAATATTCATCACCGGCCGCCACAGAATGCAAAGTCGAGCATCAAACCCATCTTATAAAGAGAGAATTTCAATCTAAGAAAAGCTAACAAAAGATTTCGAATTCCCAGCGATAAACGATAATACAAAACGTAATCGCAAAGGAGGCCAAATTACCGCAAGCATGGGTACCCCCGCCCGGCCCACTCCACTCCGTTCAGTCCGGCCGCCCGCCCGCTTGGCCATCAATAATATCAGCTCAAACCAGCCGCCGCGCCATTCACACGCGCCAGGAATTACACCAAAACAAACCCTCGCCTCTGTTCCTCAACCCCCAACGCTCAGGAGGGGAGGAAATTCTGCCTGTGTGTGTGGGGAAGGGGGGAGGGAGATGGTGTATCTTGGTGGGGGGAGCTCTCGCGTTTGTAGAAATTCTGGGTATTGGGGAGACGAGACTGGAGCCCCAATTGTCGTCCCTCTTCATTCACGGAGGAAGGGAGACAGACAGACAGGAGGGAAGGTGGCTGAGGCAGGCAGGCTGGCAAGCCGGCAGACTGGCAGGCAGGAGAGGGGCAGGCAGAGTAGATGTAATGAGGTAGGCAGGCAGATAGGAAGTGAGGAGGCAAGTAAGATGTAGTGAGGCAGGCTGGCAGACAAAATAAGGCAGGCAAGCCTTAAGACCGTGGGTGAGGAAATAAGCAAACAAACAGCAAACAGGCAGAAAGGCAGGATAAAAGGCAAGATGGAGGAGAGGAGGGCATGCGAACAGGTAGTGCAGCAAGCAGGCGAACTGGTAGTAAGGCAGGCTGGCAGGCGGGGCCGGCAGGACAGCATGGTAAGAGAGAAAGTAGGCATGCAGAAGCAGGTAGATAAGTAAGGCGGGCATGCAGGCTGAGAGAAGGGAAGATGATTGGTGCACGTAGTACACAGAGGTTCAGCCAGGAGGTGGTGAAATAAGACGACGAAAGAGACGAGAAGAGAGAAGGAGGCAGAAGCTAAGGTAGGGAAGGATGGTGTTTGGGTCAGGAAACAACCAGGTATTGATTCACTGGTTCGAGGAAGGAGGAGAGAGGAAACAGAGAATCTGACATGAGAAACTAGGTCACAGGATGCAGAAGGAAACATGGAACACGAAGACCAAGCAAGAATGGCAGCAAGGAAGCTGCTACAGTAGGTATGGAAGATGCACAGGGGATCAAAGGGTAATGGTGAAGGAATGAGAAGGCGATGATGAAATGAGAAAATGGAACAAAACAGTAAAGAAATTATTGAAAAGGGCAAAAAAAAAAAAAAAAAAAAAGGTAAGCAAGAATGAAAGTAAGTAGGCCTAAATGAAAGGAAGGAGGAGACGAGCAGAAAATGAGAAGAAGGAAACTAAAAAGATAAAGGGAAGAAATGGTGAAAATGAGAGGACAGGCAAAAAATAAAAATAAATAAATAAACAAATAAATAAAGCAAGGAAGTAAATGGAAGGAGGGATGTGAGAGGAAAATTAGAAACGGAATCCAAGAAAAGAAAGCAGGGGAAACGGAAGGAAAAGGATGGATGCTTAAAAACAAGTAAGAAGACTTAAATGGCAAGCCAATCACTTATGTAGTGCTACCTACTTTTTCCTTAGCCCTTATCATTCTTTCTTTGTGCCTACCCTCTTTCTTCCTATTTCTTCCAGCTTTCCTGTCACTTCTTATTACTCTCCTTTTCAGGTGGCTTTACAATGAGTGACAAGCCTAATGGTTTCCTGTAAGCCAGGAAACTAATTACAGTACAACGATGGGTGGTAACAATATTACCAATTCATACGTGCTCTCCAGATGGCAACAAGTGGGTTGGCGGAGGGTCAGTACCTACCTATATGCGGCCAAACCTAACGAGATTATGGCGTCTGGCAATAGACAAATACTGTAGACAGAAGACAAGGAGGACGCAGTAAATAAGAAGTTAGGGTACACACAAACGAAGATCAGAACCACAATGAGGAAAGAAAGTGAGAACAGAAACCTAAGACTAGAGGAGGCATAGCACAGAAGCATTATATCAACGAGATGCAGGAGTAAACAAGCTAAAAAAGTAAGGTAAGGAGACAATGCACACAGAAGGCGAGGAAAAGAAGACGGAACAGAGACAAGAACTTGAGAAGAAGCAAACAAAGGGAAGAGGCAAGGCATGCAGGAAAGGAAATAAGGCAAAGCCAAGTGAGGCAAGGAGGAGAACGACAAGCAGAGGGAGGAGGAAAAAGACGGCATGGAAGAGGAAGACGCAAAGCAGCAACAACAACAACAACAACAACAACAACAACAACAACAACAACAACAACAGCGAGGAGGCAGAGGAGGAGGAGAAGGAGGAAGCAAGGCAGAGGAGGAGGAGGAGGAGGAAGCAAGGCAGGGAGAAGGAGTAGGAAGCACGGCAAGGAGATGGAGAAGGAAACAAGGCAAGGAGGAGGAGGAGGAGTAAGGGGAGAGACGCTGTCCTAATTAAGCCAGCAAGATAAACAGCAACAACAATAAGGTCTTTCCATTAGTCTCACGAGTGCCATTAGTATTGGATTCACGGCGACGGCCTACTTACTCTAAGGAGAGTGGAGGGGAGGGTATAATGTTACAGACACACACACCATTCCTACCTACCTACCTACCTACCTGACTGCCAATCACCTAATCAATCAATCAAACAACTAATTATGGATCTATAATTTATCCAGTCACCCATTTACACATACACTAAAACATCCAAACCTACCTACCTACCTACCTACCTGCCACTTATCCTATCAATCAATCTATTATCCTCTAATTATGGATCTATAATATCATCCTGTCACCCATTCACACATACACTAAAACATCCAAACCTACTTACTTTCCTGCCCACAAATCCACCAACTTGCCACTCAGTCAATCATGCAATGTATAATCCTGTAACTATGTTTGTATAATGTCATTCTGTCAATCATTTATCCATCCATCTAACTACACAAAATATAGCCAAGTATTCAATCAAGCTATTACAAGCACACATCTAGCTATCAATGCATCCAACCATTAATTTAATCATTCATTCAACCAGCCAACCAGACAGCCACCCAATCAAGCAAACATTCAAATTCCTCCATGTACAAATCGGCCCTTACAATACATATTTGAGCATCCATCCATCAATCAACTCACTCAACCATCCAACCATATGCCCAGTCAACGACCCTTTAAGCTAACCATCCATCTAACCCATCGACTAACCAATCGATACTCCTATAGTAATTAAACGTCTTTCAACCAGTTCGTTAAATCAATCATCCATTAAACCATGCAAACACAGCCTATTCCCACTCACACATACCTGCGGGTCAATCACACACCCAGCCAACCAACCATTTCTTTGCCAACCAACTATTCCCACAGTCATCTCTTTATTCGTTTATTCTTTTATCAATCACATTTCTCCATCCAGACATAATACATCCATTTACCGACCCTCCATTCAGCCATCTATTCCTTTC
Organism: Coenobita brevimanus; assembly: GCF_032717465.1. NCBI lineage: Eukaryota > Metazoa > Arthropoda > Malacostraca > Decapoda > Coenobitidae > Coenobita > Coenobita brevimanus. The sequence continues at coordinate 23,981,896 of NC_137042.1, forward strand.
TTCCACTTACCCATCCATCCAGGCGAAAGCTAACCTGAACCAAGCAATCAACCGGTCAAATTTCCATCCACCCATCAAATTATCCATCCACTTAATTATCCACCCACTCGACCATCCATTCATCCTTCCATCTGGACAACCAGAACCAACGACACTGCCAACCCGTGGATTGCCCGACCATCCGTCCGTCGATCTACCATCCATTAAATCATCCATCCAACCAATTCATTCACCATTTCATCCAGCCAGCCAGTCATAAACCCGGTTATCCATTTATAAAACAAATAAAAGTTAACATATGCCACTCAACCTGCCATCAATCCATCACCTGTCATGTCAGTCAGCCAAAATCAAACTCAGTGAATCAACCCACTCATCCACTCAACCGTCTAGCCATCAACCCAGCTAGGCAGTTAACCAACCTTCAACCCAACTATCCGCGTTTCTAATTTAACAATACAACCATCAATCCACAAAAAAAAAAAAAAGCCAGTTAATCAAACCATCTATTCCTCTAAACTGCCATTCATCAACCTAATTACACATTCATCGAGATACAAAGCCACTAGTCAACCAGGCCAACCGACCATTCAACCAATCATCTCTCCAACCACCCATTCATCCAGTTTCCCAGAATCAAAGCCATACAGTCAACCATCCACCCACCCAACCATCCATACACTCAGGGAGCCCAGTCGCCTCACAAGACCCCGGCAGAGGGTGGCCGTGTTAACATCAGACAGGAACCCCTCCCACGTTGAAGGTAGGAGGAGGAGGAGGAAGATGTAAGAGGGAAGAGGAAGGGAAGAGCAAGATGCTTAATGGGAGGAACAAGATGTGGGAGGGAAGATGGAGCTGCTGGAGGGAAGATAAAGATGCTGGAGGGAAGAGGAAGATGCATAAGGAGGAGGATGGAAATGTAGAAGGGGAGAAGAAGGCATGTAAGGAGAAAAGGACGCTGAGCAAGGGACGAGGAAGTTGTGGAGGCTGGGAAGAAATTTGAGGATGGAGAGGGAAATCAGAGGAAGAGGATTATTGTATGGGGGGGAATAATATGCTTATGGGAAGGAGGACAGGTGTAAGAGGAAGAGGAAAATGAATGAGGGGTGGAGAAAGAAGAAAGGTGGTGAGGGAAAGATATGGTAGGAGAGAGATGGAAAAGATGGGAAGAAAGAGGGAGACGTCTGAAGGAGAAGGAGTAAAACAAGTGTGGATATTAGAGGAAGAGTGGAGAGAGGTCTTAAATTACGTCTAATTGTGATATATTACTCGGAAGTCAAAAATGTTCATGCAGCAATTCACGTAGTCAAAGAAAAACCACACACTTATTCTACCATTTCTCTTCTTTTCTTTTCTTCTTCTTATCTTTTATCTGTCCCTCCCTCCCATCTTAAGATTCCTCTCCTCCTTCCCGTGCTCTTTCCAGACCACTGAGATAACTTAAGTGTTTCTTCCACCACTTCCTCTCTCCCAACGTTCCTCTGGTCAGTCTTTTATTTTCTCTTCTCATTTTTCACCTCTCAGCTTCCTTCCACCTTCCTTATGTTTCCTCTATTATATCTCTCATTTCCTCTTCTATCATTCATTCTTCTCTCACCTCATCCCTCGGCTTTCTACATTTTCTTCTCTCCACCTCCATATCCTAACTTCTCTCCCTACTTCCTTCCCTCAATTCTCTTTCATTCCCTTTCTCTCCCTTTCTCATTTCCCTTCCATCCATTCATCTCTTCCTCACTGCTCTTCTCTCCTTCTCTACCACCTTAATTTTGGTCTATTTCACCAATCCCTTCTCTCTTCTTCCTCCCCTCTCTTCCTACCTAGTCGCTTCTTACTCATCATCTCCTCCCACTTCACCCCTCCCTCTCTTTCTTCTTATTTTTCAACCTACCTAACCTATCTTTTATCCATCCCTTCCTTACCCATCGCTCCCTCTATTTTTCTTCTCCCTTTAGCTCATTCACTTTTTCCTTTAATTTCTGTCCTATTCACTCTTCCCTCCTTGCTTGTTTATGCTACCCTTTTAATTATCTCCTTCCCTCTTCCATCCTCTCTTTCATTTCCCCCCTTCACTTTTCTCTCTCTCTTCCACCATCCTTCTCGTCCCTCTCTTTCTTCAAATTCTTCCCTTCCCTTCCTTCCCTCTCTGTCTCCCTCTTTAAGTTTCCTCAATCCCTCTTTTCCTCCCTTTCCTTCACTCCCTTCTCTCCTCCACTTTCCCTGTCTTTCCCGCTCTCTACCTGCTTATCTCCCTTTCTCCCTCCCTCAATTATCAGCCTGCTCACCCTTACCTTCCCTCTCATTCACCTATCCTACTTACCTACTTCTCTCTCTCCCTCTCCATCCTCTCTCCTGCCTCTCATCCCTCCTTTTCTTCCAACCTTTCCCTGGCTTTTCTTCCCCTCTCTCTCTCTCTCTCTCTCTCTCAGCAGTGTCACCAGACAAGGCCAGTCAATCGGGTTCTGCCGTTTCCCCAAATCTAATGACGAGACCCAAATTGGCAACACTGTCTAATGTCCAGGGCGGCACGAGGAGGAAAGGGAGGGAGGCAAGGAAGGAAGAAAGAGGAGGGAGAACATGGGGGAAGAAAGGGAGGAAAAGAATAGGAGGGAAGGGGTGGAATAAAAGGAAAAAGGGAAGAGATGGAATATGTGGAAGGAAAAAAGGGAGGGAGGAAAAGGAAGGAGGAATTGGAAAGAGAAAAGGGGGGAAGAAGAGGAAGGAGGGGTTGGAAGAAGAAAGAGGGAGGAAGGGAGGAAACGATAGGTGGAAAGGGAAGGGGGAAAGGGAGGGAGGAGAGAGAAGGATAAAGATAGGAATGTAAGGGAAAAAGGAAGAGAGGAAAGGTAAGAAAGTGAGAGGAGAAAGGGAGGTAAGAAATGGGAGGGGGTAGGGAAGAAGGACAGGGAGGAGGGAAGAGATGGGGTAAGGAAGGAAGATAGGGAGAAGGGAAGGGAGGATATAAGGAAGGAGGGAAGAAGGGAAGGAGGAAAGGTGGAAAAGGAAGTAGAGAAAGAAAGGATTAGAAATGAGAAGAGATGAGGAGAGGGAGGAAGAGAAGAGAAGAGAAGATGGAGAAAAAGGCGAGAAGAGAAGAAGAGGGAGAAAAGTAGAAGAGAAGAGAAAAGAGAAAGGAAGAGTATAGAAAAGAAGAGATGGGAAGGGAAGTGGAGGGAATGGAAATGGAGGGAAGGGAAAGGAAGGGATGGGGAAAGGAAGGGATGGGGAAAGGAAGGGAACAGAACGGAAGAACAAGTAAAATATATTAGAAAGATGCGGGACCATAAGAGACGTAATACAAGGCGTCGCTAAATTCTACGGAAGTGAAGAACCTTGATCCGAAAAACTTCTGGGTGTGACTGACTGAGTGGGCCGCGGTAAGAGTTGCTCCCATATCCAAAAATGCTAAATGAAAGAGAGAGAGAGAGAGAGAGAGAGAGAGAGAGAGAGAGAGAGAGAGAGAGAGAGAGAGAGAGAGAGAGGTAAGGAAAGAAAAAAAAAAGAGTCAAGGTGGCATGGACGGGCAGAAAGGGTGAAGGATGGGAGGGAGGGGATGAAAACGGTGAGACAGGCTAAAGGGAGGGGAGGGAAGGAGGCAGAGGGGGGGTAGTGGCCAGAGGAGGGAGTGAAGGAGGAAGAGAGGAGTGACCTATGGAGAAAGGAAGAGAGGGAGGGAGGAAGAGGTGGAAGAAGGAAAATTAAAAGACAGGAAGGAGGGAGGAAGGAAGGAAGGATTGAGGGAGGGAGAGAGGGAGGAAATGTATGAAACGAATGTAGGAAGGAAGGAATGGAGGGAAGGATGGAAGAGGTTTAAGGAGGAGTGACCGAGGATAAAGAACTGACCGATGGGGGGAAGGAGGGGGGAGGGAGAGAGAACTGACCATCGATGAGAAGAGAGAGGCGTGGACAAGAGGGGAAGGAAGTGAAAGGTGACGGGAAGAGAAAGGGGAAAGGAAGATGAAGGAGGGCGCCGAAAGGGGTGCAGGGGAAAGAAGCGTGAATGAGTGAGAGAGAAAGGATATACGAAGAAGGAAAGACCGTAGAAAATGAATGGGAAAGGAGGATGAATAGGCAGTCAAAAAGAAACATGTGGGAAGAATAGTATATAGCAAAGGAAAAGGGAGAGAAATGACGAAAACTGTGTGTGTGTGTGTGTGTGTGTGTGTGTGTGTGTGTGTGTGTGTGTGTGTGTGTGTGTGTGTGTGTGTGTGTGTGTGAAAGAAAAAGAGTAGAAAGACATAGCACAGAAAAGAGTAAATGAGAAAGGTGAAATAAAAGTACACAGCAAAAGAGAGAGACGAAAAAAGTGTAAGAAGAATGGAGTGGAATGGATGCAGCAGAAGGAAACGGGAGAGATATGTGAGAATAAGGGCTATAGGAGGAATATATTGTGAAAATGAGTGAAATAAATGAGGTCTTCCTTTAATAAAATCGTCTGGGAGTGGTCTGAATTAAATAAAGAAGCTGTCAGTGTAGTGTCCCTGAGTCTGCACAATTCTTCGAAGGCTGAATAAAATGATCCGGGTGTAGTCAGACTGAAATTTACTAAGGAGTCATCGAAGTGACCTGGTTATATAAAACGGGGCAAACGAGAGTAATACTGTAATGGTAAAGGATGAAGGTAAATGACCGTATACATAAACAAACTGAATCAAAGTGACTTTTATAAATTTTCATCTTGTTGCAACCAAACAATTTTACTTAGCTAAAAAAAAAAAAAATGCACTGCAGGTGTTTATCAAGGCTATATCCAACCCTTGCAGTTCAAATCTCTCCTAGTAAAAAAAAAATCGCTAAGAGAAAGCAAGAATGATATGAAAAGGGCATCACTAGGCTCAAAGGCAAATCCTAATTTCTTAACAGTTATTTGTTAGGTATTTATGGTCAACCTGAATCCCATACTTCAGGGTGCAGTCAGCATTGATACAGTGACGCCAAACTCGATACATCTTCATCACTAGGGAGAAAGGAGTGGATAGTTAATGATGATATATGTGCAGAACGAGAAAAGAAGGAAATGAGACGAAAGGAGAGAGCAAGGAGACAAGCAAGAGGCGGGAGGAGACTGATGGGGGAGGGGAAGGAGGAGAGAGAGATTGAACGCAGAAGTGCTGCATAAACGAGAAGCAGAGAGTTAAGAGAAATGGAAAGTGAGGGGGAGTGGAGAGTGAGGGGAAGTGGAGGGTGTGACGAAGTGGAAAGCGAGGGAGGTGGGGAGATAAGAGTGAGGCAGGAGAGGGGGAGGGGGGAGTTAGAAAAGTGTAGAGTGAGAGAAAAATAAAGGAGTGAGGAGTGAGACAGAAACTGAAGGAGGAGCGTACACTGCAGGAGAAATGGATAGAGATGGGGGAGGAACGTAGTGAGAGACGTGGAGAGAAACTGAGGGAAGAGCGGAGGCAAGACACAGTGGTAGGGACAAGGGAGAGTGGAGGGAGGAGGTAGATTAGAGTGGACACCATCAGACCTCCCTCCCACTTCCCTCCCTCCCTTTAACCTTCTCCTTTCCTCTCCTTTGCCCTCCTTAACCTTCTCTTCTCTCATTACCCCTTTCTCCCTTCTACATTCTCTTTCCTCCCATCCTCCTACTTTTCCTCCCTCCCGCCCTTTCCTCTTATCCTCCGCCCTCCCTCTTCTTTCTCTTTTCTCCCTATCCTGTAACTCTCCCTCTCACCTATTCTTCCTTCCCTCCTGTGCTCCCTCTTCCTTCCCGCTCCCTTGCTTCTCTTTCTTCTCCCTACTCTCCTTAACCCTCATTCTCCCTATTCTCTTACTACCCTTCCTTCCCTCTTTCCTTGTCTCTCTTCCACCACCTCTTTCCCTCCCTCAAACCATCTACCTTCCTCGTCCCTTGGTCTCTTTCCGCCTCTGTCTCCCTACTTTCCCTTCCTCCCACCACCTCTGTCCTCCCTTCATTATACCCCCCAGCCTCCCTTAAACATTTTCCTCTCCTCTCTTCCTTCCTTTCCTTAACCCTTTCAATCAGAGGACACACCTTTACATTTCCTTATTCCCTGATGATGATTTTTTAGCTTCATATTTCTCGGACTGGATTGGGTTATATAAACCCTTCATTAACCCTTTTACCTCCAGGGGTCTCTCTCATGCTGAAACAAATCATCCAGTAGTAGCAAGAATAAACTACAAAAATAAGTCCTCGTGTTGATGCGGTTAACCTAGTGTTTTCTCCCTTCCTCTAACTCATCCCCCACCCTTTCTCTCCCTGGCCTTCCCTTAACCCCAACTCTCCTCCCTCCTTACTCTTCTTCCTTTCTCTTTTCATTTTTTCTTACTCTCCCTCTGTCTGTCCTCCTCTTCTGTCTTAACTCTCTTTAACCTTCACACGGTCGGAACAACTCTCCTGTTCTATAACAACTAAAACCAGACGATTTTATTCAGCTGAAAGCGAATCATACGAGTCTGATAGTGTTAACCTCCTGTTTTTCCCCCACTTTCTCGTTCATTTCGTTATCATTCCCTCTTCCTTTTATTCTTCCCCTTTATCACATCCTCTCGTATTTTCTTCTCCTGTCATCCTTTATTTCCTCTTCTGTTACCCCTTTCCGCTGTGTCCATTTTCTTTACACACTTCGCTCCAACGAACATGGGTGTACAAAATTTTATTCTAACCTGTAATGATTAATATATCGTTTTCTTCCATAATAAAACAGGGCAAACTAATGTGTTCTTATTCCAGGGGTACCGCGTAAAATATTCCCGCGTTTTCTCTTCAGTCTACCTATTTCTCGCTCCAATTTTTCTTCCGTTTGTTATTTTTCTTCATTCTCTTTTCCTTCTCATTTTCACTTTTCTCATTAAATTCACAGTTATCGCTCTCCTTCCTCTTCAGCAAGCACTATGAGAGCTACAGATTCATCCTCTCTCTCTCTCTCTCTGTATGTGTGTGTGTGTGTGTGTGTGTGTGTGTGTGTGTGTGTGTGTATCATTGTCTTCATTTTCCAGTTGTTTTTTCCAACTTTTTCTTCTTTTAAACTTTCTTAAACCCTTTCCGTCCTGATTCTTCTATTTTTTTTTCTTTCATCATTACAATTAATATTCTTATCTTTATCATCATCATCACCTTCGTCGAGAGAGAGAGAGAGAGAGAGAGAGAGAGAGAGAGAGAGAGAGAGAGAGACAGAGACAGAGACAGAGAGAGAGAGAGAGAGAGGTAACTCCCACTAAGCCCTACACTGATAATGACCACCTTAGCTCAAGTCTCTCCGTCGTTCCTGTGCTATTACGTCTAGGTGGCTGTGGTAGGGGTGCCTGTGGTGGTAGTGTGGTTGTGGGTGTGGTAGTGTGGTTGTGGGCGTGGTAGTTGTGGTAGCTGTGGTAGTTGTGGTAGTCGAGGTGGTTGTGGTAGTGCTGAAGTTGCGGTAGTTATGGTTGCAGTGGGTATGACAGTCGTGGGTGGTGGATAGGTGTGGTGGTTGTGGCTGTGGTAGTGTAGTACAGTGTGGGTGAATGGTAGGGATGCATCACAGCTGTGGTAGGTGTGGCACTGGTGGTGACTGTGGTAGTGATTCTTATGTTATGTCGTAGTTACTGTCGTGGTGTCGTAGTCAGCAAGAGATGTGCGCTGATTGGGAGAGTGTGGTAGTAGTTGCAGTGTGGTAATAGTTGCAGTGTGGTAGTAGCTGCAGTGTGGTTGTGGTTGTAGTTGAGTACAGTTGTAGTGTGGTAGGTAGTTGTAGTGTGGCTGTAGTTGCAGCTGTAGTGTGGCTGTAACTTTAGTGTGGCTGTAACTTTAGTGTGGCTGTAGCTATAACGTGGTTGTGGTTGTAGTGTAGAAGCAGTTGTAGTGAAGAAGCAGTTGTAGTGTAGAAGCAGTTGTAGTGTAGAAGCAGTTGTAGTGTAGAAGCAGTTGTAGTGTAGAAGCAGTTGTAGTGTAGAAGCAGTTGTAGTGTAGAAGCAGTTGTAGTGTAGAAGCAGTTGTAGTGTAGAAGCAGTTGTAGTGTAGAAGCAGTTGTAATGTAGAAGCAGTTGTAATGTAGAAGCAGTTGTAATGTAGAAGCAGTTGTAATGTAGTAGTGTTTGTAGTGTGGTAGTTGTGGTGATACGGAAGTAGGCCTATTAGGGGAGTGGACTACTCTGTGAAACGGAAGAGGAAGCAGACAAGGAGAGAGAGAGAGAGAGGGTTGTACTTTACGCTGCATCTAAGGTTTCGTAGCACCGTTCTCTGGGCGATCTATTTGCACGCCACACCTTGATATGAGCTAATTTATATCGTGTCAATACTGGAAGAAGTTTGATCAATAACATAAGGTACTGAGGTTTAATGCGCAGAATAAACCGCTATGAAAGAGGTGTTAGGAAATATTCGTGGCCACTTAAAATGCGACCATGAGCATCAAGGAACCGGAAGAGAAAAAGAATGAGGAAGAAGGAAAGAGGAAGAAAGCGATGGGAAAGGAAAGGGAAAAAACCCAAGAGGGAACGAAAGAGGAAGAAAGCAAAAGGGAAGGAAAAAGAAAGATGGAAGGAAAGACGAAGAAAGCGAGAGGGAAGGAGAGAGGAAAAAAGCGAGAGGGAAGGAGAGAGGAAAAAAGCGAGAGGGAAGGAAAGGGGAAGAAAGCGAGAGGGAAGGAAAGGGGAAGAAAGCGAGAGGGAAGGAAAGGGGAAGAAAGCGAGAGGGAAGGAAAGGGGAAGAAAGCGAGAGGGAAGGAAAGGGGAAGAAAGCGAGAGGGAAGGAATGATCTGAGGGGAAAAAAAAGTTAACTAGCAAAGAAGCGTGAAAGAGTGAGCAGGATAGGGGAAAAAGAGCAGGGAGTAAGATTGAAAAAAGAAGACTACAGAGTGAGGAAGAGGACGATGTAAAATTAAAGTAGGAAAAGGAAATAAACTGCTGGAGAGAGAGAGAGAGAGAGAGAGAGAGAGAGAGAGAGAGAGAGAGAGAGAGAGAGAGAGAGAGAGAGAGAATGGAGAGCGTGAATAACTGACTATACAAGAGAATAAGTGGAAATGAAAATGGATATGAAATCATAACCATCTGCACGACTAAATAATAAAACCAGACACACACACAATTAAAAAAAAACGACAAAAAAATCACGCCTAGAGGGGAACACTGAAACAAGCGATATAATACACCGTGAATAATGAGAAAACAACCATATCAGTGGGAGCACGAAATGTAAAAATACAGAGCGAATAATAAACAAAACATATTGACACACACACACACACACACACACACACACACACACACACACACACACACAAAACCCTCCCCCACACATCCACATCCAAGCGTAAACAACGATCTTGACAGACATCTATTCCATCAAAATTTCGGGGGGCGAACCAAAATAATGAAGCAAATAAATAAAGAGTAGAGATAAATCTGAAACGAACGAATGGAAAAAAAAATAATGAACGCAAAGTAACGCCACAGTTCATCATCGTAACCGGAAAAAGAGAGCGAGGGAGAGAAAAAAACGAGAGAAAAGTGAAAAAAGGGAGAGAGGAACAGACATAAAATCTAATACAATGCACTAAACATAAATTACCGTGGGGAGAGGAATTACCGAATGATGTAGAGACTAAAGACTGGTAATTATGGCAAGCGGAAATGGCGAGGGTGGTTGTGTAGTGTGTGTGTGTGTGTGTGTGTGTGTGTGTGTGTGTGTGTGTGTGTGTGTGTGTGTGTGTGTGTGTGTGTGTGTGTGTGTGTGTGTGTGTGTGTGTGTGTGTGTGCAAAACAGAGGGAATGGGAGAGGGTGTAGGAAGGTGTTGAAGAGTGGTCATCAAAATAATACAGGGTGTCGGAATGCGTCAGTGTCCCCCCCCCCACATACGCGCACACACACAAGCACGCAACCATGCATGCACGAGCGCACACACACACACACACACACACACACACACACACACTGATCCTCCACATGCACATAATATGCATGCGGCCGTTCGTAAACACAAACACCCCTCACACATACACAGACACTTTAACTAAGACACACACACACACACACACACACACACACACACACACACACACACACACACACACACACAAATGCGCATCCACAGGTAAGCGAACAAGGGGTGGAGGAAAACAGAGAGAGAAAAAAAAACACAGCGGGAGAGGGGAAGTGAGAGAGGAGGGAGAGAGCGCACGAGTTATTAAAAAACCAGGGAGTAATAGCGCAAAATGACGTAAAAATCCCCGAATAATGTTTACGAATAATGATAATGAAGGAAATAATGTAGAAGGGGGGTGGGGGTAGATAATTACTTTCTGCAAGCACTCCCTCCCATTCAACGTAAGGGGGAGAGAAAGGGAGGGGGATACAGGGGATAAGGGGAGGGAGGGGGCCCAATTTTCACCTCCCCACCAACCCCTTAATAATGCTAATAAACAACCTGGAAACCGCGCCGATAAACTAGACAAAATAATGAAGAGGTGTAGAAGAGGGAGGTGCGGGGGCAGGAGGGAAGGCAGGCTGGTTTGAAGGGAAAGAGGGATACGAGATGGGGAAAGATGGGGAAGAAAGGGAAGCTTGGGGAAAGGCAGAAGCATGAGGCAGAATGGAGTGAGAGAAAAACTAGAGATTGAAATAGCAGGAAGGTAAGCTGGTTTAAAGGGAAAGGGATGTGGGACATGGGAAGGAGGAGAACAACAGGGAAGGAAGGAGGGATGAGGCTGTATGGAGTGACTGAAAATTTGGTGACAGAAGGAATGTTGGTTCAAAGAGAAGGAATGTACATGGAGAAGATGGGGAAGAAGAAGGGTGGTGTGAAGGATAGTTGGATGTCTCAGTATGGGGTGAAGGGGCAATCAGCAAGACAGGTTAGTTCAAACAAAAAGGGATAGGGAACCATGGGGAGAAAGGAAGGTCTGGGGAGGATGGAGAACAGCTTACGTTAGATGACCAAGAAGGTTTCAGATCGGAACCGGAGAGGAAAAGACTTGGAGGAGAGGGAGGAGGAAGAGGTTGGGGAGGAGCAGGAGGAGAGAAGGAAGGGCAGGGTGGAAAGAAAAGGAAGCAAGAATAAAAGAAGATGGGAAAACGGGAGCTTTGGGATGGATGGAGGGCAAGTTAGACTGGAACAGAAATGTGTGTGGACTGCGGAAAGATGAAGCAAAGAGGATTTAAGAAGGGAAGGGGTGGGACCTACTGGCGGGGAAAGATGGTGTAGGAGGGTTAGAGATGGGGTGAAAAACATATTAAAGAGAGAAAAAAAAGGAGTTAAATTGGGAGGGGAATATCAAAGTAAGAGAATGGCTTGGGAAAAGAAGGTAGACATGATGGAATTAAAGATAAAAGAGGTGTGAGATGAGGATGGATAAAGAAAGGGGAAGCCTGTGGAGAAGGAAGATATTTGACAAGTAAGGTTGGAGGATGAGGTTAGACACGGGGTGCGCTGGGATGAATTGCAGGTAAGGTGGAAGATATAATGAATGGGGTAAACAGGTAGATTTTAAGGTGATGTAAGGTGTAAGCAGACATGAATAAACCCTTCAGCATGAGTACGTCAGAGTAATTTTACTGTTGCTGTTCTGTGGTAATCTGATTCGGCTGGGGAGAGACTTTTCGAAATGGTATGGCTGATTACAGTCCTTTAATATATCTAAACGATTATAACGCTTTGTATGTTACGTCCACTGACAAGGACGCAGTGGGGATTCCCAAGCAACCCCTTCCTCCTCCCCCCCCCCCAAAAAAAAAAAGTAAAGTAATATAAAAACAAATTGGATACGCTTCTGAGGTGGGTAAAGAGTGGGTTAGGTATATCTCTCCTATATACAGTAGTCTCTCTTAACAGTCTCTCATGTCCACAGGAAAAAGGAGAGGAAGTGTAGGATGTCTGGTTATTGTGTCTGTCTGTGGTCTTCCCTGTCTCGATCTCCTCTTGCATCAGTATCACAGGTTTGTTTAAGTAAGAGGAGGACGTACGAGTGGTGTCTATGTCTATCTGTCTTTGTGCCGGTGTCTGTGTGTACCTCTACCACTGTCTGTGTGTAAATGTCTGTGTGTCTGTCAGTGTCTGGGGTCTCCTCCGTCTCAGTCCCTTCCTGTTCCTGCCCCAGTATCGCAAACGGCTTGTTCCAGGTTAGTAACTCTCGGGGGGGCAGGGGCTTGGAATGAGGCGACGATGTTAGGGGAGGGCGGGAGCAATGATGGAGGGGGAAAGGACACAGAGCTGGAGAAACGAAGGGAGAACAGGAAAGAGGAAGGGAAGGAGAGATGAAGAAGCCGGGAGATGGAGGGATGGAGGCAAGAAAAAATGAAAGGAAGGAAATAAAGAGGGGAAGAAAGAAAGAATGGTGTGGAAAGGACTGAGAAAACGTGTGAAAATAAAAAAAAGTAGAGGGGGAGTTAGTGTGCGGGAGGAAGGAAGTGAGTGGAAAAGGGGGTGAGAGAAAGGAAAGAAAGGTGTCGGATGGAGGGAGGGAGAAAATAAATGAAGAGGAGGAAGGGAGTGAGTGTGTGGGAGGAGGGAAGCGAACGAAAAGGAGGGACGGAATAAGCAGGAGGAAGGGAATAGACTGGAGGATGTAAGATTGAAGGATGTAAGACTGCGAGGAGCGGAACTGAGGGTAAGAGAAAGGAAAAGGGGTGAAATGTGGAAGGAGGTTGGAAGGAGCGAGAGAGAGCAGGAGGAAAGGGAAAGTGAGAAGTACCAGGGAGAGGGTGGGATGAAAGTCAAGGTTACGTACGAACGAAGAGGGGAGGAAAGAATAGAGGAAGGAAGGGAGGAAACGACTGTAGAAAAGGAGGAAGCAAGAAGGATATGTACTGGAGGAAACGGGAAAGGAGGAGGCCAGGAAGGAGGGAACAGGAGGAAGGGAGGAAGTACCAGAAGGTGGAATATATTGGAAGGTGGAATATATTGGAAGGAGGAATGCATTTGATCGAAAATTCTAGTGTCGAGGGAGAGGCGCCAACTCAAAGCTGGAGAGAGAGAAAAAAAAACTGGATGTTGGAGAAGAATACAAATACTTAAGAGAAAAGGGACAAGGAAGGAAACGGGAAGGTAAGAATGGACCTGTGGGACAAGAACAACAAAGGTAGGAAAGGGAAGAAGACAGGGACGAGATTCCCCAATAGCCTACATCAGGGTAAGAGTAGATGATGTGAAAGAAAGGGATATATTGGGTGAGAGAGAGAGAGAGAGAGAGAGAGAGAGAGAATAAAGTGGTATTACAAACAGAAAGATGCAAAAGAAAGTTACGACAGTGAACAGAGAAGGGAGACAATGCATGGTTGAATGAAAGGAATGCAAGGAAGGGAAGGAGTGGGACAAATTTAATTACTGTGAAAAGAAACGAACTTTACAAGAAATAAACTGATGAAAGCGAAGAATGTGAGAAACTGAAAGAACACGAGAATATAAACGAGGAAGTAAATTCATTTTTTTAACAGCGATGACAATGTTGGATATTATGAGGAGGACACAAACAGCCTTAGACAAACAAACGGACACAGACGCACAAACAGTCTCTCTCTCTCTCTCAGCACCTGCCAGCCCACACCACCACCACTCACGCAACACCACCACACCACTATCGCTCATTAGTCTACTCACCCCTACATGCTGGGGTAAAAAACTCTCACGCCTCTGTTCCTCCTACCCCATTTGATAGATTAGTAGATAACACTCCTTCCTTCCCCCCATATATCTAACTTGATGTGAGGAGGTGGGGAGACACGCATGCCCTTATAATGTAGATAATGTAGGTTATTTATGGCTTATTTAGCGCTGATATGGATGGTAGAGGTAATTTACTATGGTGTATTATTTTAAGAGAAATAAGTTAGTAAGGAAGAAGTACGAACGGGCTTTACGTCATGCGAATCTGATTACCCCTCCTCCCTTCTCTCTCTCTCTCTCTCTCTCTCTCTCTCTCTCTCTCTCACCTAGGCTAATCAGATTTATGAGCAGATAGGCCTACCAAGCACCAAAACCAGAACACACCTTCATGCCCATTAATTCCTGATAAAAAGATAAGATTACGGGATGTTAATATATTGCAGGTAACTCGTGATGGCTAAATAGAGAGAGAGAGAGAGAGAGAGAGAGAGAGAGAAGGATGACTGGGAGATGAAGTATGAAAACAATGAAGGGAATTGAGGTAAAAGGCAGTGAAAACAGAGAGATGAGGGAGTGGAAGAACCAAAGGGAAGCGAGGGAAGTGGAGAAAATGGGAAGAGGGGGAGGTAGAAATGAGGAAAGAAAAGAAAATGAGGGAGAGATGACAAGGAAAACTAAAATTTTAGGGTTAAATATACAGGAGTAAGAATATTGAAAACGCCGGGGCAACGTCAAAAATGTACGGGCATGCAAGAGGAAAAGATGCACAGGATAAAGGGCAGCAAAGGGATGATGGGCTACAAGTTACGAGGCTTCTGGAGCTACAAGGTCAAGGCAGATAAAAAAGGAACCAGTATGAGGTGTTTGTTTAATCTGGCAATGGTTCCTAACCTCTTCAAGCTCAGTCAATGGCCAGATGTAGTCATATTGGAGGGGCAATTTGACTAGCAAACAAGAAAACTCATTACTACCTCGTAAATTAAGGCTTATCGAGTTATATGTAACCTTGGCTTACTACTGAATAATATCCAAGGTGTGGCAGTGGCCTAGTTCTTTTAAGGTAAGAAAGAATCACTAGAGAGAATGGAAATTGGGAGCCATGGAAAGCAGAGATAAGGAAAGCAAAAGAAAAAAAGAAATATATTAAGACAATCAAATAAAGATAAGAAGGAATGATGCCTGGGATAAGTCATGAGTAATGGTGAGAAGAGAACCTGATTATTATTAAGGAAACATTCTTTACCTGAAAGGAAAACAAAGTTAAGTCTTAGGATAGGGGCCCTGAGGTCAAAAAAGCCATATATGTAAGGGCACCTGAGACGTACGGAAAGGCAAGGTAAGGAGCCAGAAAGTTCAGGAAGTAAGATCAGAGAGCCAGAGAAGGGTGGAAAGAGAGCCAGAGCGGTGAGATAGGAACGAGCCACCAAGGTAAGTTTTGACCATCGAAGTGAGGTAAGGGAGCCAGAGAGGAATGATACTGAAGTCAGAGGAGTAAGGTAAATGATTCAGAAAAGTATGGGAGCCAGAGAAATATGGGAATAAGAGACGGAGCCAGAGAAAGCTAGAGAGGTGAGCGAACACAACCTTGGATTAGGCACAGGGAGGGGTGAAAAATACAGAGGGCGAGAGGGGCGCCTGTAGATTAATGACTGGTGGCCTGTGTTAATGAAAGTGCATCCTGGTAATTAGCTTTTAACTAGGCCACACCGGTATTGATCACAGAATTGAGCCGGGGTGTTGATTTGATCCCCGTAACACCCCTACCCCCACCTATATCCTCCCACCTAACCCCTACACCTCCTACCTACCCACCTATCCTCCCCCCCTCCTCAGTCAATCCCCAATCCTGCATACACTTATCACCGAATTCTGGCAAATTTGGCTTTTAATTTTCTTGCCTAGTGATTAGCAAATGTTACCAGGAGCGGCTACTGTACTCTGAATATTTGGGTGATAACTTGTAAACATAAAATGAACATTATTGGCACTATGAGAACCAGTGAGACCATATATGTCGTTTCTTGCAGCGGGCCTTTATTCTTTGCAAAAATTGTGGGTATATTTCTCACAATTAAACAATTCACGACACTTCAGTGACTATTTCCATCCTAATACGACACTTCAATATTTCATCCTAATAGACACTTCAGTAACTATTTCATTCTAATAAGACACTTCAGCAAGAATTTTCATCCTAATACAAGACTTCAGTAGCTATTTTAGTAGCACTATAGTAACTTTATTGTCATCCTAATACGACACTTCAGTAACTTTATTTCCATCCTAGCAATTCTGAATTATCTATAATCAAAAAGGTTTTCTAAATAACACTTATGTCTTCCTCGTTTTCGTCCGGATTCAATATCGTTTGGATTTCTTTAAATACCTTACGTGCACCAACGTCTCTCTTGCACTAAAACTTTCAGCCTGAGAACTTGCTATGTAACTGATTCAGGCTAATGCAAGACGATTTTATGAAACTTAGGGGAAATCTAGGGCTGAAGGGGTTAAATTGGTGGTCTAACTAATTTCCATTTTTGTAATCACGTTACTACTATCTGCTATCTTAATAACCATCATTTTTGCCTCCTTTCACAATTTTTATTAATAATATTAGTGTCGAATTTTCACACACACACACACACACACACACACACACACACACACACACACACACACACACCCATACAGATTCTGTTTTCTTGGGCATCTTATTCGTCACATGTCAGTACCCACTATGAAAGCAGCGGGGCAGCACGTTTTCTCTGGTCACTGCAAGCAGAGGACGGGAATGATATAAGCTTGAAGAAAACGCAGCGGCGGCGAGAACGGTGGGTACGCCTCGGAAGGAAAATGGCTAATGCTTGTGGGTGGCTGCTAGAGAGAACGGGAAATTGACGTAACACTAAAGCAACGCGACAGCATCACCAAGCACCTGTTATCACTTTCAAGTTTCTTGAAGAGTAGGTGTATGAACTATGCACAGATAACATTACAATACAGTAAAATCTGAGCGCGCACGCGCGCGCGCACACACACACACACACACACACACACACACACACACACACACACACACACACAGCATACCGGGATACAATTGGGCTTCAGGAATTTCTATCACGCAGTAGTTTACGCAAGACTCATCTTGCTGTGTGTGTTAACAAACCGACATAGGCTAAATCCACATACTCATACATATAGGCTACTTTTCTTTTTTTTTGGGGGGGGGAGGGGGGAACATTCCAATTTGAGCTAGTGCTCACTCCACATGCAGCGAGACAACATTTTCTTTGGTCAGTGCAAGCAAAGGACGACTTGAGGAAAAAGTGGATGCGAGGAGCACTATGGGTACGCTTGTTGAAGAAAACGGATGATGCTTGGAGGGACTGCTAGCGGGAACGGGAAATCAGACAAGAACTAAAACATGGCGCAAGTATCATCACCAAGCACTAATTATCCCCATTTCTAAGAATCTACTTACTTTTTTATTAGCCACTGCAAGATCTTTACACAATATACATAATACAAAGACATCTAAACAAATAGAATACAATAATAATAATAATAATGAAATGGGCCACAGGCAAAGCCGGACGGGAATAAACTCACCTCTGTTCTCCCGAGTTTTCTTCCCACCCCATTCCCACAAAAGCTATAATCAACCCGTTGGCTATCGGGGCACTAAATGTGATTTCAGAACTTCTACGATCATAAAATACCAGCTTAGGCAAAAATGATTCCCTAGAGTGCACAAGCGAATTAATTTATACTGGTAAATACAAAATACCGAACATTAACTTTATACCTGTACGTATCACTAAGATCCGAACAGTATACAGTATATCATTAATATTTCCGTATTTCCCCCGGGTTTAGGAGGCTTGCTAAGATTCCTTCCTTGGTTACTCATTTCGAATATTTCATCTTAATAGTCGCTTTCATGTTATCTATTCCTTCCTGATATCGAGACAGACTAAATGAATAACATATAAGGAAAATACGTAGAGCCACATGCAGATATAAAATAAGGATAAGGGGCCACGGAGAACCTCCATCCCCACTCACAAGAAGGCCACGACTACTCACTTACAAATACACATTCACGGCGGCTAACAAGAGCATCATACAATAACACATTCACTACTTTGCACCATACAAGAGATGAGACATAGACAGAGGCAGTGTGTGGTGTGGTGTGGTGTGGTGTCGGGTATAGTGTAGTGTACAGTAGTGCAGTGTAGGTCAATTTAGGAGTGATGAGGTGGATAAATTGGGTAGCTGTGTGTCCCTCCCCTAGTTTGTCCCCTGGCGGTCATTACAGGGGGGAGGGTCATTACAGCCCAGTGCTCGTTACAGTCGCCTCTCATCTCTCTAAATATCACACATCATACCAGCACCAAGGATGCAACAATTGTCCTGCGCTGCAATAACATCTTTTTCTTTTTTCCTTTATTCTTCGTACCTCCAGACATTTTTCATTCAACCTGCACCAATGATTCAAGAATCTATCGAGGATTCTACAGTATCTTCTTCACTGTGACGATATTTTTTCTTTTTATTCCTGATAACTCCAAACAATTTTTACTTAAGAATCTGTAGTAGTGAACGGTTAATTAAGGATGTTCCCTCCATTTCGAAAAATGCCCCAGATATAAACTAAAAATGCTGGTGTTCATCATAAAGCGGGTTTTGTTATTGGAGGAATTAAAGACACAGGTATCGTACTTACCTTCCATTTTGCTTTTATGAATCATATCTACTGTACTATAATCAATCTTGCTCTCTACCTATATATTACACGGGATAAGGTGATTTAACTGGGCTTGAGAATTTTTGAAGAGGGTACTACATACCCTTTAGCACAAAAGGCCTTTCCTAAATTAATAAAATCGTACGTAGACGGCAAAAGGCACCCCTCAAAGAAAAATAAATACAATAAAGCCTAACCAAACTAAATCTACTACCATACCTCAATCACTTCACACTGAAATAAATATCACTGTGTCAAGGGACGTGGGAAAGTTTAAAAAAAATAAATAAATCTATAAACACAATAAACATACACCTCCTCCCTGTATTGATGACTCTGTTTTTCAAAAGTTCCCCCCCATATTTTAGGACTGGCGTGTGATGAAAAATAAATATTGTAATGAAAATGGATCTGCATAAAATATACCACATATTTAGGGACAAACCACAGTGGAAGGGACTGGACAAGAGCCAAAATCATCATCATCATCATCATCATCATCGTCATTATCATCATCATCTTCATCAATCATTATCATCACCATCATCACCACCCTTACCCAGTTTTATTTTTATTTTTTAACTTTAGAATGAGGTCAGGTAGGATGCAGAGAGAGTCGAGAAAGTACTGAAGTGGGAGAACTATCACTGGCCTGCCCACTGTAATGGACCACTCACTCATTCACACATCATTCAAGCCCCCCAATCCCTGCTCCAATTCATTAGCCTAAGTATTATCAATCCAATGAATAAATACTTCTGAAAATATACACTATCCTCTCTCTCTCTCTCTCTCTCTCTCTCCCCGCACCTCCTCCTCCTCCTCCTCCTCCTTTTTCTCACCTCTCCTCCAACCCCTCTTCTTCTTCTTCCTCTTCTGCCTCCATCTCTCTTCCCTCCATCTTCCTCCTCCTCCTCCTCCTCCTCCTCCTCCTCATAGTCATCACCAGTAATCAATAAACAATCTCGTCTCTCCCTAAGTATGAACCTCGGACCGCCACCACCACCATCACCACTTTCTTAATCTCTCTCTCTCTCTCTCTCTCTCACACACACACACACACACACACACACACACACACACACACACACACACACACACACACACACACACCCTACAGGCATAATCGTCCCCTAGTTCAGGAGTGCAAGCAGGAGAGTCATCAGGAAAAATGGGATGCTGGAGAGAGAGAGAGAGAGAGAGAGAGAGAGAGAATGGGGGGGAGGTAGCCACATCGCACAATCTCGCACGAGTGACTTTACGAAATGCGAAAGAATAAGAGAGCGTGCGAGGCCATACGATCTTCACGAATATACACGATGAATACATTTTTTTCCAGGACAAAATTTGATGGCAGGCGGTGGGGGGAGGGGGGGGAGGCGCTGAAGGGGAGAGGGGAGGGAGGCGCTGGACGGGGGAGGGGGGAGGAGCGGAAGGGGAGATGATGTATGCGGAAAAATAATTAAGACGAGGGTGAAGACGAGGGGAGGACATGGAGGAGGAGGAGGAGGAGGAGATGCATATTCGGATGAGTTAGGGAGAGAGGGAGGGATGGAAAGGAAGGGAGGGAGGCATTAGATAGATCGCAGGAAGATGATAGGAAGGCGGGAGGGGGTGCAGGGTGGGGGGAAGGGAAGGAGACAATGTGAGGGAGGATAAGAGGGGGTGGGAGATTAGTAGTTGGAAAGAAAGGAGGGAAAAATAAGATGGAGAGATGGAATGGGAAGAAGGAGAGAGAGGGAAATGAGTATGAGGTTGGGAGAGGGGAAGATGGGAGGTAGGGAAGGAAAGAAGAATTGGGAGGCAGTAGAGAGAACGTACGCAGGAAGATGGGTGGGAGAGAGGAGAAAATGGGACAGGAGGAAGGAAAAGTGTGAGATAGACCTTAAGAGAGTAAGCAATAGAGCAACAAGGGAGGGAAAGCGGGCGGCAGGTCGGGATCTGGATATGAGTTGGGAACAGAAAGGAGAAAAAATGGGAGAAAGGAGGAAAAATGGGAGAAAGGAGGGTAAATGGGAGAAGGGAGGGTAAATGGGAGAAGGGAGGGTAAATGGGGTGAAGGAGGGTAAATGGGAGAAGGAAGGGAATATGGGAGAGGGGGGAAATGGGGTGAGAGAGGGAAAATGGGGTGAGGAAGGGAAAAGGGAAGATGGGAGGGAAAATGGGAGAAGGGAGGGAGAATGAGGTGAGGGAGGGAGAATGAGGTGAGGGTGGGAAAAGAAGGTAGGCTAAGTGAGGGAAAATTAGGTGAATGAAAATGGGAGGAAGGAGAAACTAAGAGGGAAGAAAAATAGGGAGGAACGGGAGGTGGGGGGGGGCGGGAAACTGAGGAAAGGATGGAAAGGGAGGAGAGGATTTAAAGAGAATGCTGGAATGACATGGGAGGAAAGGAGGCTAAATTGGGATGAAGAGAAAGAAAGTTGGGGGCCGGGGAAGAACTGGAAGGCTTCAGAGAGAATGTAGGCAGAGAGAGGAGAGGGAGGGAACGAGGGAGGTGACAGGGGTGGGGGATAAGGAGGGAAGGGTAAATGGGAGGGAGAGGAAGAAAGAAGAGGAGGGGGGGTTGGAATTATACGTTCATGGTTTACAGAAAATGTAGGCACAGAGAGGGAGGAAAGACGAGTGGAGGGGAGTGGGAGGGAGGAGGAAATGGGTAGGCAGTTGGGAGGGAGGAGGAAATGGATGAGGTAGGGGGGGAGGGGGAAATTGGTATGGGTAGGGAGGATGGGAAACTGGGAATGAAGGAAGGAAATAGATGGAAGAGGCATTACAGAGAACGTAAGCAAGAAGAGAGAGGTAGGGAGGGAGACAAGGGGGGAGGCAGGGAGAGGAACTGGGGGGAGTGAAGGAGGGAGGGAGAGCAGAGATGAATGGGAGGCAGGCGGTAGGGGGCCGGGTAGAGGAGCTGCCAGTATTCACATTTATTAAAAATCTTCCAATATCCACTGCAAACAAGTGTCTGTGGCAGTTAATCATTAGTATACAATATTTCGCCTTTTCACTGGCTTTTTCATATTCCTTCTGTTAATATATGGTAGACGTAAGACATACACAAATCAGGCTCAAGAAAGTTTATATATATAAACCCTGGAGGGGCAGTGAAGCGATTATACACAACTACTTGGCAACTCTTGATGGGTTGCCATGTGAAAGAACAAAATCGCCAACTCACAATAAATAATAATAATAATAATAATAATAATAATAATAATAATAATAATATACTCTTGTTACCACGGTAGTCAAATCTATTCAGCATAGAAGAGTACCCTTGATGATGAAGGGGTTTCTGAAGACTGTATCTAATCCCTCCAGTACGAAAGGCTGAATAAATTCGTCAGGAGATAGCAAGGCTTAAACAGAAACAGTCTCATCACTCCTTCGTAGAAAAAGATAACCTGACGGGGCGCAACTTCATCAGAAGAGCTGGAATAAAACCGTCTGGAAAAAAGCAACGGTGAATACAAAAGACGTCATCGTTCTGAAGGGGCTAATGCACGTCTGCCGGAGGAAAGTTTGAGGCGGTGGAACTTCGCCCAAAAGTAATAAAAACTCTTAAGAAAAAAAAAAGTAGTATTTTTGTGGAAGAAACTCTCGCCTAACTGGGTTAAAGTATTCACCCGCCTCGGAACTTCGACCATCATCACAGAAAAATATCCCACTTAAAAAAAAAAAAAAAAAAAAAAATGGTAATACGTATCCTTTCACTATTTTTTTTTTTTTTTTCTTTACCCCTTGAGTCCCAGCGGTCCTCCTTTAGCTTATTCTTGCTGCTGCTGCTGCCAGACCATCTTAACAAAGGATTCGTATTTCAGGCACTTATTAAGGCTCCAGTCTGAAGGGTCTATCATGAGGTTAGGTCAGAAAAAAAAACAAAAAAAAGTCCCCGGGCTTATAGGGTCCAGGGTCGTTATTTCAACATTGCAGTGGATGGGTCAAGGGGAAGAAATTATTACTCCATCATATTTTTCACAATCAACACAGCTTCAGTATAGAGGTGCAAGTTCTTCGTCGTTTCTTACATTTAACCCCTTCTCGACAAGGACGTTACTCTGTAATTAATCGCATTATCTCCACAAAGTCAGATTTTAAAAAGACGACATCGTACTGAAGGGTTAAAGGAAGGAGAAACCTGTTAATCTGTCCTTTTCATTGGTGACATGTATCATCGGTTCTCTTAATGTTGCTACAGATATTATTAACCTACTAGTACTATTATTGGTCCTTCAAATAATAAATAATAATAATAATAATAATAATAATAACAATAATAATACCTAGACTAGACGATCCACGGTCCCACAAATATTAGCTAACCACTGATTAATATTTGTATAGCCTGTTTTTAAAAATATCCCTTGCCCATGACGGAATCAAAAGCGAGTGACAGAATCCTTTTTGGGAAATTAGGGAAGTATTCATGAGGGACCTTAATTTTAATGATATGCATTTCTTCTGAGCAGTTATATTACTATCGGAAATGACAATGGTATCGGTAGTATTTTTTTGTGTAATTAATCACTTGTTTGACTGTGAAATGCCTAGTATTGCTAGACTGAAAATAAGTGCATAAACAAGCAATACTGACGACGACGACGACGACGACGATAATAATAATAATAGTAATAATAATAATAATAATAATAATAAGACACAGCTAAATAAACCAATAAATACCCAGTATAACAACCACCCACACGCCCAAGACAGAGGCAGTACTTAGAGGGAGCAGAAGAAAGCACAGCTCCCGCACTCATCCCTAACACATAACTAACCCCAGGGTGGAGGATGGCCAGGAGGAGGGGGGTCATCGAACTTCCTTGAATAACAAAGTAGTTGGCCCTGGGTGTGAATCTGGCTTAAGCACAATACATGGCTGCGTAATTAATAGGGTTTTACTATATTACCATTCCTTGGAATGAGTCACGTGGAGCGATATAATATTTTATATAAAGGAAATCATCCATACATTATTCTAATGCGATAGTAAGGAAGATCTTAATGTCATTCTGGTTACAAAGGCTCCATGCAGATGGTGACGGCTACAGCTAATAAGCAGATGATCATCATGCTCATGCTGATTATGTCGATTAAGGGTAAGAGGAAGCTGGAGACGTTAATGAAAACCAAAGAAAAAAAAAAGCCAAAGAGCTGCCGATAAGTGAGTGCCAACCAATGTAAACGCAGTCTGTGTTGGAGTGAAGGGAGGGGAGGCGTGTGGGAGGAGGGGGGGTATGTGTGCGTGGAGGGAGGTATAGGAGGGGAAGTGATATGGTACGTATGTGCGTGTGGGTGGTGGATGGCTCGGAGGAGGGGGGAGGGAGGTATGGGTAAAGAAGTGGTGCGGTATCACTTGACACATGAAACCATCGAGAGCATTATAGCCAAATTGGATCTTTATACCTGGTGTTACCCGCCCGACAACCCGACACTCACTACTCTCACGTCCGATATACACACACGCGCCCATTTACACAGCCACATCAATTATTCTCTATTTACAAACCACAACCCATTACACCCTCACAGTAATAAAGAAATTCACAAGGCACGGTACAGATCACATTCTCGTGGGATTAGAACTCTGTAGGGCCCATATTCTTGCGTTCGTAGCACTTCTGCCTTAGCGATTTATTCCGTTCATTACACCTCTGTATCCTCTTATGTGACACTGATCCAAAGCCAAACAGATTCAAGAGTATGTTTAGATGCAATATGTCAAATAAACAGATGAGGAAGAGATGCTAAGAGACTATCCATGCTACCAAAAATACAGGAATACAGCCATAGCACGTCTTTCTTAGCGATTTATTTTGCATCACATTTCAGTATTCTCTAGTATGATACCCACGTCTTTTTGTATGACCACACACAGGATAAATAACATATGCGACAATAATAACGTGCCTTTAACAGAAATAAACGAGTATGGAAGAGGTGGTAGGAAGCATCCTCAGCCGACAAGAATATGATGACAAAGACTACGACACAATATATTAAGCCACTTTACCAATTATTTGTAATGTTTCTGATGACTAAGGTTCGTATCAAAACACAGGGAGAAGGTTTATGTCAATCCCCACTTCTGACCGACTGTCATGGGACACTTACAGTTAGCCTGCATCCTACGTGACAGAAGGCAATCGGCAGCTCCCAGAAACTAGACGGTTGCCTACGCCTTCTTAGTTTTAATAACACGAACCGAAAGGGTTGCTAACAAGAACAGAAATTAAGACCCAAGTCAGATAATAGGAAAAGTACCACAAAACTAGCATTAGCAAGTAGGCCAATAGTTATAGGCATAACATCATACTTAGTTAAACATAACCACACTGTAGATGATAATGATTAAGAATAATACAGTATTAAGTAATATAAAAAACGTAATAACTGAAATAATAATTATTTCACGTTTATACTACATGTGCTAAATGTCTACATGTGACATGCCTGTTGTACTGAATGGTAGGCCATTACATTGCATAGAATATTCATTAAAATATTATCATTTTTAAAATTATCTGGTATCAGTTTCATATCAGTAATTACTGTATAATATTAAAAACTGTCAATATTATAACTGGTATCACTACAACAAAGAGAATTATATCACAGCACAACAACTAGGTCAATGAATTATATATGAAAATATCTGGCCACTATTGGACGATTATTTTCCCGTCAATCTCTTGCTACAAAAACATTTTCCTATAAGGCATAACGACATTCCACTGTTATGAGTCACAATTCATACTGGCACGACTAAAATTCAACTCTCATCATCATCACCATCATATCATCATCATCATCATCATCATCATCATTACAACCACCATCATCACCACTGTCACCGTTCGCCACCTCCTCTCCCTTTCTTTTCCTTCCATTTCCTCCCAGCTCTTCACTCCTCTGTTTTCTCCTGTCCTCTTGTCTCCTATTCTCCCACCAGCCCAGCCTCCCTCTCGCTTCGCCCTGTCTCCCTGGTGCGGGCTGAGGGAGGGTGAGGGTAAGGTATTGAGATGTAACTGTATTCATGAGCGGAATCCTCGGGTTATGGTAATGAGTGGGGGAGGCGACCTTATGGGGAACATGGACCTGATACATCCCCTTCTCCTTCCGCTCACCTCACCTCCCTTCCTCTCGTCTCCCCTCCCCAATCCCCTTTTCCTCCTCCTCGTCTCATCTCCCTGCTCCTTTCCTCACTTCACCTCCCTCTAACCGCCTCTCGCCTTCCCCTTTCCTCTTCTCACCCCTCTCTCTTCACGCCTCCTCTCACTTCAGCTACTCTCCTTCCTCTTTCCTCTCCTTTCACCTCCTTCACACCTTCTCTCACCTCCATTTCTCTCCTTCCCCTCCCTTCAAACATTCTTCTTCGCCGCTTGCTTTTCTTTATCTCAACTTCTTCCCTTCCCCTCTTTTCTCAATTCACCACTTCTCATCACTACTCCTTTCCTTTTCCTCCTCCTCTTCACATGTCCATTTCTGTTCCTCTTCGTTCCTTCTCCTTCTCACGTATTTTTTTTCACTTCTTTTCCTTCTCTTTCTCTCCTCTCGTGTTATTTTCCCTTTCCCTTCTCCTCTTTTTTCCTTTTCTCATTTTTCCTCTTCCTTCTTTACTCTCCTCTCACTCTCATTTCCTCCGCTGCCTCCCTCCCCATCTCCCTCGCATTACCCAGCCGGTTTCGAATAAAGGGATAGTGGGCGAGTGTGCTTTTGTGAACTGCTATCCTTATTTATTTTTTTTATGGAACAGAAATAAGCTAACAGCCTAGGCAGAACAGGTTACTTCCACTTCCCATTTCATCCTCCCCTTATTTTTCGCCCATTCCTATTTCACCAACACCCCTTTCTCTCTCAAAGAATTCCTGCCCTCCCATCTCCCCTCCCGGTAACTGCCCACTTCCTTCCCCCTCCCCTTTCCACTCGCCCTCCTCTCTCCTCTTACCTTTTCCAGCTTCTCCCCTCTCTACTACCGCCCCTCATCTCCCGTCTCCCCCCAGTCACTCCCTCTCCTGCTTCCTTCTCAGCGACTCCCCTCCTCCTTTCTCCTTCTCTGTTTTCAGCGACTCCCCTCCTCCCTTCTCCCCCTCTTTCTCCCTACCATCCCTTCTCCCCCTCTTTCTCCCTTCCTTCCCTTCTCCCCCTCTTTCTCCCTTCCTTCCCTTCTCCCCCTCTTTCTCCCTTCCTTCCCTTCTCCCCCTCTTTCTCCCTTCCTTCCCTTCTTCCCCTCTTTCTCCCTATCCTCCCTTCTCCCCCTCTTTCTCCCTATCCTCCCTTCTCCCCCTCTTTCTCCCTACCCTTTCTTTTTCCCCCTCTTTCTCCCAACCATCCCTTCTCCCCCTCTTTCTCCCTTCTCTCCCTTCTCCCCCTCTTTCTCCCTCCCCTACCCTTCCCCTCCCCCTACCAAACCTTTTTCTCTAAATAGTGACCCGAAGCCAGGCTGGGTAAGGTCAGGTCAGGGTAAGGTCAGGTCAGGGTAAAGGTGTAAACAGTGAGGGGGAATATTGTAATAAGGGGGGACAATGGGTAACTCTCTCTCTCTCTCTCTCTCTCTCTCTCTCTCTCTCTCTCTCACACACACACACACACACACACACACACACACACACACACAATCACAGGGTTGGTTAGACATTGTAGGCCCTATTGGATTAGCCTCCTCAAGGGTTCAGATCAGGTAAAGGAGGAGGAGGAGGAGGAGGAGTCTGATCTCATGTGGGGTACGAATAGTGTTGAGAAGAGCAATAAGGATTACTGAAAAGTGGCATCAAGGGATTGTGGTGTGAAAGCAAAGTGGTATAGGAGGAAAGCAGTATATGAAGGAAACAGAGTGAAGGGGAGCTGGTGTGGAGGGGAATATGTATCGAAGGGAATGTGTAAGGAAAGGATGTGTAAGAAAAGAAGTGCTAGGAATGGAACGCGAAAAAGAAGGGGACGTGTGTAGAAATGAGTTTATTTGGAAGGGCCACTGTATAGCATAGCCTTCAGTCCTCCTGCCTAACTGATCCCCTTCTCCTCCCTTTCAGATAAAACCCTCACCCCCTAGTATACTCCCCTACCCTCCCTTCCCGCTCTCCCCTGCTATAATACGGCCCTCTCCCCCCCATCCAAAAGCTCATCACATCTCCCCCTCTCTCATGCACCGGCCCCTCTCTCATGCACAAGCCCCTAACTCCAACTAACCATATATTCCTCTCAGCCGCCGACAACATATTAAACACACACACACACACACACACACACCCACACACACACACACCCACACCCACACACACACACACACACACACACAAAACGTTCCTTCATGACGCTAAGAAAAACCACATTCTAATTCTGTACCACTATGATATATGTTTTTCCGTTGAAGATTATCTGTGTCGAACCTTTTCACATCAAGAGGACTCCCTCAAGTTTCCTGAAATCGTCTGTGGTGGCTCTAACAACATTCAGAAGACATCATTGTATAATAACACCATAAATCACCCTCGTAACCACAAAAAGTTATATATGAGTGGGGTATAATATAGTCTGTATATAAGCAGTTCATCAAAATGTTTATAGTGTAACAGGTATATGCTAATTTTAACGATGAATTTTTACCGCACACCTAATTTCGTGTACTCAGGATATAAAGCACACCTACTTAAAAACAAAATGTAACACAGATCATTATCAATGCATAAAGTGTTATGCGACTGAACAACGACGCATTTCACACCTAACACACTCTCCCCAGGATATAAGATTATGACACTTAAAAAATAAAGCAGCAGAATATGCATGATTTATGAATGCATCCGGCAAAAGATATACGTAACAGTATTAATAAAGCACTTTTACTTTACACGTAATTAAGTCTACGCCGGATATAACCACGAACTTAGGGTACTTACGGGAAAAAAATCATGGTATACATAATAACGGCTGGGCGGAGAAATGCATGCCGGGAGCGCTTTCATTAATGCACACGCCATAAAAGGACTGACGCTCTCGCCACAATTCCTGCATGCACTCTATGGGCCTAATTTACATGCATGCACGGTGTTATGAGTTTGTGAGTCATTAGTGCCGGTAAATGAGGTGGGTACGCGCGCTAGTGTGTGTGTGGACGTGAGTGTGGGAGTGCGTGTGTGTGTAGGAGGGTGTGTAAAACCGTGGTGTGCTTTTGTGTTTTGTTCAGGTGTATTGTGTGTAGATGTGTGTTGTGTTTTGTGTTGTGTATGTGTTTTGTGTGTGTGTTGTGTTTTGTGTTGTGTATGTGTTTTGTGTTGTGTATGTGTTTTGTGGGTGTTGTGTTTTGTGTGTGTGTGTGTGTGTGTGTGTGTGTGTGTGTGTGTGTGTGTGTGTGTGTGTGTGTGTACAAGTGTTAAGTATAAGTGTGTATGAGTGAGCAAGTAAGTGTGTGTATGTATGTATGTGTGTGAGGGGAGAGGAGAATTTAGGGTGGAGGGTGGGGAATGGGTGGGAGGGAATAAGGGGGGGGATGTAGAGGGAGTGGGGGGGGGGTTGATGCGCGCTTGAACCAGGCCGCCAACACTGCATACTGCATAGATGAGCACCGCCGATACCTACCCTCCCTTTAACCCCCGTACCCTCCCTCCCACCCCTCACACCCCACGCACACCCCTTCAACCTATCTTTAACATTCCCAAAGAGCCCTAAACATCCTCTTTAACCCCCTTTAGCCCCAAAATAAGCCCGGGAACCCGCTAATGATGTTCGTGATAGCGAGGTCGTGCGGAGCAATTGCAAGATCAATACGGAGCCTCTATGGCGTTGGTGGCCAAAGTATGGGTTAATTTCTATGGGATTCGCTCAATTGGCCAAGAGAATGCATGCAAGGGGGGACGAAGGAAGAAGATCTGAGTGTCTCATCATTCAAGCAGGTTGCCAATCAGAATGCATGCAACAAGGGGAGATGAATGAAGGCGGTTCATCCGAGTGTTGCTATTATTCATTTAGACTGTTTTACCTGACTGCATGCAAGGGAGACGAAGGAAGACGACTTGAGTGTGTCTATTGTTCAATCAGGCAGCCGACCAGAATGCATTCAAAGGGGGACGAAAAAAGGAAGATGAGGGGGCGGACAAAGGGAGGGAGGATGAGATGAGTGTTTCTATCATTCATTTAACCTGCCTATATGATTGCACGGAATGGGTACGAAGGAGGATGTATGACTGATTCATTCAGGCTGTAGATATGAATGAATGCAAAGGGAGCTGAAGGAGGGACGAACGGCCGAAAGAAAGGAGTGTCTCAATCATTCATGCAGGATGCCTATCAAAATGGATTTAAAGGGGGACGGTAGAAGGAATATCTGAGTGTCCTTATCATCCATGCTGCCGATCCAACTGCATTTAAGGGAGGAAGAAGGAAGCTCTGAGTGCCTATCAGGCATGCTGCCTATGTGCCTGCATGCAAAGGGGGTGAAGGAAGGAAAGAGGATCAGAGTTTGGATCATTCAGGCTACCTATACGATTGCATGTGAGGCTGGGACAAAGGAAGGAAGGAGGCAGGAGGACCTGGGTGTTTATGGTCCTAATTCTTAATGGGAAGGATACTTCGTGGCGCCTTTTTCTATAGCGATTTTTTTTTTTACCATATTACGCACATTATCACTGCCTATATATATATTTCTTTTATCGACACAGTTTAATAGCATAGAAGATGGTAAGAAAGTGTAATATGCAAAAAAATAAATGGCTGATGAAAAGCCTCATTTGCCACTGAGAATACGGTTCTCTATCATTTAGGTGATATCCACTAAAATCTATAGCCTCCAACAGATTTCCTCTGAAGGATGCCTCCAACAGGTTCTCCTGTGCCTTCTGATTTTAGTTATATCACCTATGATAAACCACATTATTAATTAATTCATTCACTATTTACATATTCACTGCTACTACTTGACAGACTTTTTCAGCTTAAGATTTTCGTCCCTGTAAGTTAACCTTTCAATACAATGGTCTTTGGAACTGCTACTGCCACACGGATACAGTATGCTCGTATTCAGCACAGGAATGGCCACGTTTTGAAGGCGTTAATGAAGCCTGTTATCACCTCCACTACGAGAAGTTTCCTCTAGACTAAAAAAAAAAAAAAAAAGGTAGCTCAAACGAATAAAAAAAAACTTCATGGAGAACTGAATAATAATTAACCTTTAACTTTAGTTTTCATTCAGGATATATACTTTTTCTTCTTAGGTACGACAATCTTCGGAGAGATCGCAAATGTACCTCATCTTCCCATACTTTTATTTCACCAATAAAATATTCCTGGGCTTGACAGGCATTTCAATAAAAAAAATAAAAAAAACTCAAACTCCCGATATTTTAACATTACGGATGGGTTCACTTAACTGTTATAAAACAAATATATATATATATATATATATATATATATATATATATATATATATATATATATATATATATGCACACAATGGCCAGACAACAGCATTTCCCCTCCCAATATATTGCTTCACCGTTTTAGAATCTGTTCCGCATTCTCCTCAAGCATAACCCAACTCAATTATAAAGCAGAAACTCCGATACACTCAAATGCTTGAAAACAATAAACAATGCTTTGAGGTAACATACACTTTTTTTTTTTTTTTAATGATATTGCAACAACTTTTCCTTAGCGATTTATTTGCACATTACACCCCAATGCTACTGTATGTTAGTGATGAAAGCTATGTCGATATTACACAAATATAAATAAAATAAGAAAATGTTAAGATATAATATGCAATATAAATCGCCGAGGAAAATGTACTGTGAAATCTCCCAGAATACGATCCGAAATCTTATCCGCGATACGTAAATCGATAAAATAATAATAATAAAAAAAATGAAAATTATATTCCTTAAAGTAACACTTTTTTATGACTCGTGCATTAAGCATTATTCAGTAAAAAAGAATAAAGAATTATTTTAAAAAATAGAATTATTTTGAAAAAAAGAATAGACAAATAAGCAGGATAAGAATTATTTAAAAATTGTACATCTGAAACTAAATTCTTTAACGCAAGGCACACTACCTTCGAATTTTGAGATAATACTCAGAAAACCATGACAAAAAAAAAAAAAATGAAAAAAGCGAAGGGGGGGGGGGAGATAATATTTAAAGCAAGCACCGGAGCACCATGTACTAAAAGTTACTTTGCAAAAAATGAAGAGCCTTAGGGTAAAAACGAATAAAAAAAAAATGCTGTGAAATATGTATGATTCTTGAGAGCAATGCACAGTATGCCTTGAGACCATAATGTGCGTAATTTCATTCCACCACTATGAAAGCAAAATAAAAATGAATGAAAAGAGACAGTGAGATGTGAAACTCTTGAAAGCAATGCACACTATTTTCAGACCATGTGCACTAAATCTTATCCCGAAAAAATAAAATAAAAATGAAGTGGGACCAAGTAAAAACGAAGGCAGCGAGAAATGAAAATTCTTGAAAGCAATGCACCGAGACTTGACGCGCTCAACAGTACTCCGCCAAAAATGAACTACCGTAGGATAAAAATGAATAAAAAGATCATGAATGGACATAGAAGGTAGAAAGATACGAGATTTTTTAAAGCAAGGCACAAACTAAGATTCTACACCACATGCAATAAATTGTATTCCTCTAAAATGGAAGCTGAATCAAGTAAAGAACTGAGTAAATAAATAAAAAAATGGAGAAGACAGTGGTGAGAAATGAGGTAAAATGTGGCAAAAATTAAGTATATTGTTAAAAGAAAATGAGCATAAGGCTAAAAATGAAATTAAAAATGAAGTTCGATAAAACTAACAAAATGAGAGCTGTGAGAAATGAAGTACAAATGAAGTAAAATGAATTAAAGAAGTAAAAATGAAGGAGGATAAAAACGAGTGAAAAAAATGGCCGTGAAAAATGAAGAAAAAATGGGATATATATAAAAAAAATAAATAACTGAAAGGGATACAGATGAGAAATTAAGTAAAATAAAGATAAATCAAAACTGAAGTAACAAATGAAGCAGATATTGTCTTAAGGAAAAACATACGGATGAGAAATGAAGCAAAATAAAAAAATGAAGCAAAAGTGAAGTTACAAAATGAAGTAAGAGTTAAAAAATGAATGGAAGAAAAGATGTGGGTGAGAGAGAAATGAAGTAAAGCCGGAGTGATGAATGTCGGTCGCGCTGCAGTGGAGGCGCGGGAGGTCGCATGAATTCCTACGGGGTATGCAAGGGGGCGAATTCACAAACAGTCTTGGAGTCGTATCTATAAACTCTCCTGATCTTTTAGCTGTGTATAAGATTAATTGGATAGACGTCCGCCTTCAATTATCTTCCTTATATACACTTTACTATAAAATCTGAGTGAATATCAATATAAAAACCTAAGGGGATATTTATAAGCGTTTCTAAGCTTAATTTGAGCTCTAGACTGCTTGAAAATAGTTACTTTTATTAAAATCGCTGCCAAACACTTTACTATGAAATCAGAATCAATATTTAGGACAGCAATTACAAGAAACTGAACAATGTGTGATAATGGTTAGCTGTTATGGAGATCTGGTTGTCGAAGAAATATCTCAGGATCTTTTCTTATTACGACGTTCGAAGTCTAAGCTGTATGATTGTCTGTCTATAACTTACTCATATCTCTCACTTCACACAGCTACCGAACTTTTTTTTTTTTTTTTCTGCCAAGCTGTAGTTAATGTGAAATGTAGGACGAAGCAAACTGACTAATAACAATATTCAGTTTCGACATATTCGTTTGACGATTTTTTTTTTTCAGCCAAACTAGAGTGAATAACAATGAAAAAACAAGGCGAAAGAAAATGATTCATGATATTAACTGGCTGCTGTAGAGATCTGTTTATGAAAAAAATATTTATTTAAGATCGTTTGTGAATACCTCTCTCCTACGAGGCTAGGCCGTCGCTCAGCCTGCCTGGCCTGGAGCCGTAATCATAAACTTTCCTAAGTATAAAATGTGCGTTTATAATTTTGTCTTCACTCATAGAGCTATCAAACGCTTCCCAATCAAGCTGGAATGAACGTTAGAAATATGGCCAAACAATATGATTTCTGGCAATAATTTCTTGCTTCGACGACTTGTTTATCATAAAAACTGGTTAGGAACTTTTACAAATACATCTGATCGTGTTCTTCGCTCACCCGCCTCGGACGAACCATTGTGGGAAAGTGGTGAGGGCTGTGGGAGGGCTGGGTGTGGTTGGGGAGGAGGAGAGGGAGGTAGGAAGGGAGGGAGGTAGGAAGGGAGGGAGGGAGAGAAGGAGAGGATGGAATGGGATGGAATGGTACTGAAAGATGGGATAGGATGGAAGGAAGGAAGGATTGGAAGGGAGGAGGAGGAAATGAGGGAGGGGAAAAATGAAGGTAAGAGACGGAGAAGAGTGTGGAAGGATGGATACTGAAGGGGAGGGGATGGGAAGAAGGCAAGGCGGGAAGGGTAAGGAAGGGGAGTGTCAGGCAACCATACACCACCCTCCCAGGCACCCTTAAAACATCACAAACACAACGTCCTCCTGCGCAGCCTCGTCGCATCTTCTAGGGCCGTGTGTGGACGATTGCTAAACCTAACCTAACCAACGAACCTAACCTAATCTGCCCTACCGTAACATATGCACACCAAACCAAACCTACCCAAGCTAAACCATACCAAACCTCATCGAACCTAACAACCTATCCTGCTTTCCGTGGGTTAAGTGCTTCAGAGGGACAATTTCTAAGGATCAAGTTACAGTGCATACGAGTGTTATTCTGTGACTATACGACGAAATATGTGGCCGAACGTGTTTATTTTCGACTGCATTCGGGCAAGCACCGAACAGCTGACGCCGTAATGAGACGCTTTTCATATGCAAAACACCACAAGCAACGGCCACACTAGAAGCATTGACGGGGGACGCACAGGCACAAAAAGCAGCGCATGCAATGAATTTTCAGCCAAGGACAGAAAGGACTCACCTCCAGTTTCAAGCACAAGCGGAGAGAAAACTTGTTGACGTGAGACATATCCCACGCTGTGTGACCCGGATCTATGGCACACCCCCACGCCCTCCCCTTTCTCACTAAGACCTTATTTATCCCGTATTTCACCCCATTTTCCTTCCACGCCCACCTCTTGCTGCACACCACACACACCAAGACGAGTAAGACGAAGAGAAAATTGTCTAGCTGCCTACTTCGGTACACTCAACACCCCCCTACCCAGGTACCACCCCCCCTCCATACCCAAACAGGCCTCGAGATGCAACCCTCCCTCCAGCACCTCCTCCTCCCCCCCACTTTTCCCTCCATCTCTCCCTCCTTTTCCTCCGACTTCTTCCCTCCATATAACCCCTCTACCCTTGAGATGCAACTTTCCCTCTAATCCCCCCCACTTTTCCCTCCCTCTCGTACCTCGAACATCTTCCCCTTCCCCTCCCTCCCTCCAACCCATACCCCTAGATATGCACCGGTACCCCCCCCCTTGCCTCCCGGTATTACAAGCCCTACTTATTTGGTATTCTTATGGAAATGCAGGTGACCATTCGGGTAGCGAGGGCATTGTGGGGACTGGACACTGGTCAGGGCCGCCACCCCGCTGCATTCTGTGGCAGCAGGCCCAGTTCCCACACCTCCCGTCCCATCCCTACTCCTCCCATACACTCACTCACTCCTTGCCTCTCTTCCCCTTCGATTCTCTCCTTCGTATACCCTCCCTCCTCTCCTTCCTCCTACCTTACCTGTTTTCTTTCTTCCCTTCCTCTATCATCTTTTCATCCCATATCTCCCGCTCCAACCTTACTCCTATACACTCATTCCTTATCTTTCTTTCCTTCGCCTCCTGCTGACATATCCTCCCTCCTCTCCTTCCTTCTTCCTTACTTGTTTTCTCCTCTCTTACTCTCCACTATTCGCTTTTCGTCCCATACCTCCCTTCTCATCCCTGCTCCCATACACTCACTCCATACCTCCCTTCCCTTCGTCTCTCCTTCATCCCCTCCGTTCTCAACTTTCTTCTACCTTACCTCTCCCTTTCTCTCTCTTCTCCTACTCTCCTTTACCATTCTTCCTCCCTC
The DNA here is from genome assembly GCF_032717465.1 of Coenobita brevimanus. Classification (NCBI taxonomy): domain Eukaryota; kingdom Metazoa; phylum Arthropoda; class Malacostraca; order Decapoda; family Coenobitidae; genus Coenobita; species Coenobita brevimanus. The sequence continues at coordinate 24,017,252 of NC_137042.1, forward strand.
TCCCTTTCTCTCTCTTCTCCTACTCTCCTTTACCATTCTTCCTTGATCAAAACTGGCACATACACTGGGTATGGGTCAGGAAAGAGTTCATTCGATTCTGGTGCACATCGATCAAAGGTCAAAGTCATGGGTCAACGTCAAGGTTTGAGGTTTGGTAAATGTCAGGAATGCGAGACCTGTTTGGATCAAACTTGGCAGATACATTGTGTGTGGGAAGGGGGAGAACTGATTTCATTCTAGTGAAGATCAAGGGTCAAGATTGGGGACCAAGGTAAAAGTTCAGTGCTATGTTTTCTGGGTACTTTTGATCTAGTCCAGATTCGTAGTAATTTCCTCTTGTGGATCATATCTACCCTCCCATCTGTCATCTCTCCCTTTCCTCACGTCTTCCTTTGTGGACTCTTTATCTTTGGGATTTCCTTCCTCCAGGATCTACCTGCATTTTACACTCCCCTTTCCTCCCCCTCCCATTCACTTCATTCTTATATCGTAATTTCTCTGCACTCCCCCCTCCTCCGTTCTTTATCTACATCTTCTCTTCTTTCCCTTACACGTTCCCTTCCCTCCCCCACACCAACTGTTCTTTCCTCCCCCACCATAGCTCCTCTCCTTCCCCTTTCCGTCATCTCTTTTCTCTCTCCAGCTACTCCCTTCCCTTCCCAACATCCTTCCTTCTCTACTTCCCCACAACAACTTTCCTCTTCTTTTCCTCCATTTCTCCACCCCGTCCTCCCTTCCTTGTATCCTTCTCTTCACTCTCTTCCTTCCCTACTGCCCTTTCACACTACTCTCTCCCTCAGCCCTCCAGTACACCCTTCCTCCTCTCCTCCCCTCCCTTTCACACCATCCTCCCTATTTGTTAATCTCACTAGTACATCAAGGGCAAATCAAATACAAACATCACCTCACCTACTAATAATCAGATACAGTAAGTAATCATTACAGCATTTCAGTGCTTCTTTAATACCGTAATATGAAACTGTCCAACCATCATCAATTAGGAAGGGAGAATGGGAAACGAAGTCAAAGGGAAGAAAGGAGATAGAGGAATGACGAAGACCTGGAACGAAGACAAGAAGGAAGGGAGTGTGAGTGAGTATGAGAGTAAGTGGTAGAATGAGAGTGAGTGAGGTAAAGAGCGAGCAAAAGGGAGGGAGAAGCGCAAGGAGAATGAAAAAACAGGGCGAAAATGAATGAAAGTACAGTACAGAAGAAATAACGAACTTGAGAAAATGGAAGAGCAGGAAAAAAAAAAAGAAATAAATATTGAGGTACGCAATGTGTGTGTGTGTGTGTGTGTGTGTGTGTGTGTGTGTGTGTGTGTGTGAGAGAGAGAGAGAGAGAGAGAGAGAGAGAGAGAGAGAGAAAAGACTAATGAAGAGGAAGAAACAGAAAAGAAGGATAACCGATTAAAGGTTGAACGAAAAGCATCTAATACATATTTAACAGGGAGTAGAAATGACTGAAGTAATAATAAGGCACTGAGAAAAGAAAATACCATACAAGATACTGAAAGGAGGAGGAGGAGGAGGAAATGGGAGGGTGTGGATGGATTAAAATACGAGACAAGGAAGATTGGTGGGAGGGGGGACTGCGAAGAGGGAGAGGAGGGGAAGGAGGGAGGGAGAGGGGGAGAAGAAAAGGAGGGGGGGGGGATGCAGACTGCTAGGCCTGACCACGCTTCAGTCCTGGGCATTTAACCCCTTCAGTCCGAGTACTTCATTTGCAGTTTATGCTTGCAGGTACTAGACGTTATTTTTATGAAGTTATCATTTTTTTTTTTAAGCGGAGAGGTCAGACACAGCCTCACTTAACCCCCTGAATATGAGAGACCGTCCCAAAACTGAATATCGTCGTTTGGCAGGCACAAGAAAACATTAAAAACGTCATCGTACTGAAGATGTGTGTGTGTGTGTGTGTGTGTGTGTGTGTGTGTGTGTGTGTGTGTGTGTGTGTAGTCAATATACGGTTTTAGCATTATGTACGGAAAGTGAGTTAATTGGCAACGATGACGTCAGTGCTTTTTTAACACCACTCACTGAGAATCACCGGGTATTCATCATCCACCAGTATATCCTAATTACTATGCATGTCTCTGAGTACTTTTCAACCAACACAAACATAGTACACACAAACACACATGGCCATACACGTGCACATACAAAATACGCTCTAAAACATACACCATACTCTGATATTTTTTCTTTGCCTAATAACTGCCATCTCCCCATCTTGCACGCTGAGCTGTAACGAGAAATCAGTGCTATAATATGATGCTAGTCACGAAGAAGTGCTACGGAAAGAATAAAGTCCCTGTATTAACAAACTCTGCCCCTGAGCTTCGTGAATACGCATCAAACAGACGAAAATCCCCGGCAAGTTAAGGTGGAAGAACTATAATGTTCATAGTAAAACAACTGCAAGCAATTCTATACACGCACACACACGAAATTATCATCAGCCACAGACTCCACTCACACACAATCACACCTGATACCACACACACGGACACAAAGATAAGAACTTTAGCATATAAGGTGCGTACACACACACACACACACACACACACACACACACACACACACACACACACACACACACACACATCCAAATCCCCCTGATGCAGGACTGATATACGTCAGCCTGGTACATATTTATACCAGTGGGGTGGGGGCCCGTGATCCCATTAATTAGGTGGGTTCGTCATGCACCCACCCCTGCCTGTCTGCCTACCCCACATGCTCGTCATGCACTCACCCCTGGTTGCCTACCTTACATATGCGTCATGTATTCACTCCCTGCCCGCCTACCCCACATATCCGTCATGCACTAACGCGTCTGTCAACCCCACATATTAGTGATGTACTCACCCTGGCCTGCCTACTCCACATAATCGTCATGCACTCACCCCTGCCTACCTCTCACATCCGTCACGTATTCACCCCCGCCAGCGGTGGCTCAATCGGTAGAGAGGTGGCCTGCAGTCCTTACGGACCCAGGTTCGAATCCCGGCTGGGGCAGGGAACAGTTTAAGGATTTGAATTTCATTAAATCAGGCTTTACTGATCTACCAGAAGACCCGCCGACATGTCGTAAAAATACCCCCGCTAATACCAATACACCAGTCCTGTATGAGACAGACCTAGCATGTATTCAATATGGACGGTGGGTGTTAGCGCCGAAGTGGTGACATGTAGAGGTGTATGGTATGTAGGAGGACTGCTGGGCCTTGATAGCAGGCTGTGAAGCCTATGCCCAGAGTCGGACACATAAAAAAAAATAAAAAAACCCATACATCCGTCACGTACTTACACCTGCCACCCTACTCCACATTCCGTCATGAATTTACCCTTGCTTGCCTACCACACGTTCGTCATGCACTCGCCCGGGCCTGCCTGCCTGCTCCACATACCGCAGCCTACGTACTCGAGATATTCATGTACTCATCCTGTCTGCCAACCCCACATACTCAGCATGCATTCACTCCTGCCTGCCTCCTGCATATATCTGTCATGCACTCACCCTTGCCTGCCCATCCTACATACTTCTCAGGCACTCATCCCACATGTATCAGACATATGGTATACCGGGTACATACCGGTATCACTCTGCCTGCCTTTTTGTTCACCTGTAAAAGTAACTCTGCCTGCCTTTTTGTCCACCTGTATAATTAACTTTGCCTGCCTTTTTGTTCACCGACATGGGTAACTTGAAACAACCGAAACAATTTTGTCTGCCTGCCTGCCTGCCTGCCTCCTTGTCTGCCTCTAGTCCTGCCTGCATGCCAGCCATTACATATATACTCCTCCCCCCCCCTCTCTCTAATAAAACCCTTTTTTTTTTTTTTCTGACCCTATAATTCCCCCTCCCCTCAAATTACATGTTAATACGCCCTATATGCCTCTGGGTAATGATCACTTTTCAATTCCCTTCTACACTTTCCAATTTACAAAGCTTACATCAATTCTGAAAACGTTGCTATTCTATTTTGGCAATTTCCCGCACGTACTTGCCCATGTCATTAACCCCTTCACTCCGATGACGTACTACTATATTCTATTATTATAAAGTTTTGATTTAATTAGCTTTAAAGTGTCAGAACTGTCCTAAGTTGGATGCAATTGTCTATTGGTTGTAAGAATAACATGAAAAAACGTCATCAGGCTGAAGTGGTTACCCCTTCCACCCGAGGACGTCACTGGCACCGCATTCTTGGTAGCTCAGACAACGGTCTTCAGATCGGGAAGGAGATTTTGTACTGAAGTGATTAATGAGAGCTGTATCTATGCCCTGTACTTCATCTAGTTTTTTCCTGAGTTCAATAAAATCGTCATGAGGTAGTAGGCTAAATGGAAAAATGATGAATGTCATCTATGGGAGAGATATTGAGTTTACATTTGTGCCTGGCAAAACAGTCAATTACTGACACCCGTACTTATAACTACTGTACAGCTATTCTACAGACTTATCAATTTCATCACCAACACTGCCATTAGCTACCATTACAACCATGGCAGCAACTACAAC
>NC_137042.1:24026778-24179278 GCF_032717465.1 Coenobita brevimanus
GAAGTATGGGAAGGCAGGAGGGGAGAGAGAATGGGAAGAGCAAAGGTAGTAGGCCGAAGGGTAAAGGAGGGGAAGGGACCTAGTAGTCCATTGGGGAGGGAAGGGGGGATTATGTACGGGGAGGAAGGTAAGTATGGAGGGTAGGCACAGGGGGAAATATTTGAGCAAAGAAGCTGGAAAGGGAGAGTAGAGGAAGGGAACGGGGAGTGACGGGGGAAAGAGGAGTGAGGGAGGGAAGAAGGGTATGTATGGGTGGGTGGGTAGGTATGTAGTTAGGTACAGGGGGAAGGTAGGGGGTAATGTTTGTGCAGATCAGCTGAGGAAGGACAGAACGAGAGATAAGGGACACTTTCTAAGGGTGAGGGAGGAATACGTAAAAAGTGGTGAGGGTGGATGAATGGAATGGTGTGGGAGGGAGGTAGGCTTCATGGAATACGTTGGTAGAGGGTCTTGGGCAGTGTACGGAGCTAGGACAGGGAGGGTCTGGACGGAATGAAAGCAGATATGGGAGGTGTTTGAATACATTAACAATATTGATTACTTTGTGGTTGTACAGAGATAAAAAATACTCTGAAATGGATGAGGAAGCATTTAGAGCCTTCATGCGACTATCACCATGCACTGAGCAGTAGGAAAATGCTGAATTCTCTTACATACCCGGTAATTATCCCATTTAATAACCTTAATACCGTTTTCAATTTTTATCAACATTTGTCATTTCTGTAGTATTTAACATACAAATTATTGCTCTGTAACAATAGTTCATGATTTATATTTTTTGTTTTAATCTCGCATACATACACATTGTAAAGTGCATGGTGACGCAAGGGGTGACATTTTGTCAAATTATTAGACATGATGTGGCGTCACCGCAACGACTGCCAAAGATAATTAGGCGATAACCTAATTTTCACCCAGTATGCCTACACATAAATTACTCCCATTTAGGCTACTCCTATGGGTACGATATTCTCCGCACGAAAAGTTTGTTCTTTAAGTGCTGGTAACGTCAGCGTCTTACGTTACTGCTTACATATGTCTTCTTATTCTTGTTTTTCTTATTCTTGATGTGGCATTTTCAGAATGTAACTATAAGTAAACAGGTATGGTAGAGGGTGCAGGGAGGGAGGGAGGGTAAGAACAGAGGACTGGGGAAGATGTATGGAGTGGGTAGGCCGGTAGAAAGGAGGAAGGTTAGGATGGAGTTTAGGGGGGTGTATGGGTTGGTCGTGTGGAGAAGGGAGGGAAGGAGGAAGGACGGGAGGGTGGGGAGATAGGCTATGTATGGGAAAGATGTATGGGCAAGGAAGGAGGGTGGGAGGAGGGGCAGGACTGGAGAATGGGGTGGGGGGATGTATGGGTGGAGGGGGGAGACAGGGAAGGGAGGGAGGGAGGAAGGGAAGGAAGAGAGTATAGGGGGATGTATGGGAAGGTAGGCGGGGGAAAGTAGTGAAGGAGGGTAGGAAGTAACGGATGGGGGAGAGGAGGAGGGAGGGAGGGACGGGAGGGACAAAATACAGGGAAGGATGTATGGGCAGGTTGGCTGGAGTAAGGGGAAAGGGAGGGAAGGTTAGGGCAAAGTATAGAGACGTATGGGGTACGTAGGCAGGAGAGGGTGAGGTAAGGAGGAAGGAAGGAAAATGACGAAAGAGGATGTGTATAGGTAAGACAAGAGGGAGGCAGTGTAGGGAGGGAGAAAGGGGAGAAGGTACCAGGAGGGATGTATACCAGGAGGGATGTATGATAAGTGTGGAGATAAGTAGGTAGGGAGGAAGGATGAGGGGCTATGGTGAGGCAAGTAAGGAAGGGAGGGGAGGGGAGTAATGTATTTGGGAGAAAGAGAAGCAGAGTTTTTAGCCTATAGCTTACAATTTCTTCTCTAACTGTTCAAGAGAAAGACACACACGCATCCTTAATATCCCAGGGGTACCGTAGAGGAATAAGGCACGAAAATAAATTATAATTCCAATTCTGTCATCATGCAAATTCCGCCATGCACCAATACTCATCACTGTTTTCTATTTCAACTTCTGTACCGGTACTTTCTTAACCAATCCTATTCTCCTCCCATTAACTACGGTACCTTAAAAAAAAAAAAAAAGAGGAGGAGGGGGACGTAAGAAAAGAAATTAGGAATGAGGAAAAATATCATTACTGAAAGAATTAAGCATCCAGATAAATATGCTCAGTCATAGAGGAAATGTGAAAGTCAATATAAAAGTGCAGCTATCGATAAATCACAGTCAACTGATATAAAAAGGAATATATCAGGAAAAGTACAACGTGAATGGCATACAGATAAATCATACTTTTCCCTACCTTCGCTCTTCTTAGCTCCCCCTCCCTTATTTCTTCCTCACTCTTTTTCAGTAATTTCTAACTGTCCCCCAACCCCTCCTCCCTCTCATTTCTTCCCTCTCCCTTTCACTACCCCCTTTTTTCCCCCCCTTTCCTATCGCCGTTTACTAATGTCACTCCGCCTCCCTTCTTCCTCCTCCTAAATTCTTTCATTCCCCCTTTCACCACCCTCTCCCTTCTTCCCTCATATCGTCCTTCTCCCTATTACTACCCTCCACCCTTCTTCCCCCACCTCTCCTATATTCTTCCCACTGCTTTCCCCTTCCTCCCTCTCTTCCTACCTACTCTTTTCCCCTCATTCTTTTTACCCCAACTTCAACTCTCTATCACTACCTCCCCAACTTCCCTCCTTTCCCATTCCCTCCCCTTCCCTCCCCTCCCTCCCCCGGCTCCTTCTATCCCCATCCCCCTCTCCCTTCCCCGTTAGACGTGTGGACCGGTGGTGATGAATGTGGGAAAGATGAGGGGTAATATCACAATAAATCTTTTACCATAATCACTCTTGCTTGGACACGGCATGGATTGGGGGACAGGGAGAAGGATTAGAGGGAGTGTGGATCTCTCTCTCTCTCTCTCTCTCTCTCTCTCTCTCTCTCACTGCAAGAGTTACGCCTCCCACAGAGCTTCATTACTGGAGGCTTGGCAGGGGGAAAGGGAGAGAAAAAATAGGAAAAATGAAGAGAAAAGGAAAGGAAAGAGAAAGGGAAGCAAAGAGATAAGGGTAGAGATGAGGGAAACAAGCAAATGGAGAGAAGAGAAGGAAGAGGAGAAAGGGGAAGAAAGGAAAAATTAGGGAAGAGAACTGTTAACAGGAAACTGGAGCGATGGAAAAATAAAGGAGAAAAGGAGAGAAGAGAGAATGAGGGAGAAAGACGACAAGGGAGAGAAAATGAGTGATAAAGAGAAATAAAAGGGGGGAAGGTGAGAGAAAAGAGGGAAATTAAGATGAGAGAAAATGAGTGATAAAGAGAAAGAAAAGGGGGGACGGTGAGAGAAAAGAGGGAAATTAAGATGAGAGAGAGAGAGGTGAGGACAAGAAGGAGAATGGAAAAAGAGGACAGAACGGATGAAAAAATGAGGTGAAGTGAAATATAAAGAAGAGGAATGGAGAGAAAAAGAAAAGGAGGGGAAGACGAAAGGAACGAGAGGAGAGACAGGAGAAAAGAGAAAATGATAGAAAATGAAGGAATGACGAGAGGAAAGGACAGACGAAGAAGTGGAGTGACAGGAAGAAAGGAAAGGAATGAGCAGATAGAGAAGAAAAGTTAGAAAGGGGACAGAACTGGAAAAAAAAAGACAAATAAGCAAAAAAAAAAAAAAAAAGTGGGGAAGAAGGGAGCGGAGGAAGGCTAGGATAGGTATGAGAGGAGGAGGAAGAAACAGATGGTGGAAGACAGGGTGAGAGGAGGAGGAAGAGGGAAATGGAGGGAAAGACAGAATGAGTAGAGGAAGGGAAGGGGAGAGGGAAAAGAGGGAAATGAAGTGAAAGGCAAATTGAAAACGATAAAAATAAGGGAGAGGAGGTGTGGAAAAGGGAGTTAAGAAGGAAATGGAATGAAGAAGAATAAAGAGAGGGACAGGGAAAGAACAGGTAAGGAAAAATAAAAATAAAGAGGAAAGGTGAGAAAATGTTAAGGTATAGGGAGAGAAGGAAATGGAGAAAGGAGGATATGGAGAAATAGGAAGAACGACAAGAACAGAATTTTGAAGTAAAAGTAATACGAGAAGTAAGGCATCAGGAGACACGTGAGAAGGGAGGCAAAAAAAAGAAAAAAAAAGTGAAATGAAAAGGGTGAAGTGAATGGAGGAGTGATCAGTGGCGAGACAAGAGGAGAGAGACAGAAGGGTCACGCTGAAAGGAAAGCATCAGGGGAGGTCTAAGAGGAGGGCAGGTGAGGGCTTGGGGCTGAGGAACTTGGGGGGGGGGGAAGAGAGAGAGAGAGAGAGAGAGAGAGAGAGAGAGAGAGAGAGAGAGAGAGAGAGAGAGAGGATGGGGGGGGGAGGGACGAAGTAGTGGAAGAGGATGAGGAAGAAGAAGCTGGGAAAAGGAAGAGGTAGATTGTGAACAGGAAACGAAAAGGGAAAAGAAAGTGGGTAAAACGGAACGGGGTGGAGAAAAGGAAGAGAGTGCAGTGGAAGGGGAAGGTGACTGGGAGAAAAGCTAGACGAGAAGGGAACAAGAGCTGGGGAAAAGGAAGAGACAGACAAAGCAAGGAGGAGTAGAAGGAGTAGGAGTTTGAAAAAGTGAACAAGAGAGAAGGGAGGAGGACAGAAAGGGTGAGAGCAGGTGAAAGGGATGGGGAAGAAAAGGGGCAGGGGGAGAAGAATGGGAGTGGAAAGAGATAAGAAAGAGACTGGGAAAAGAGTATTGGGAGACAGAAGAAGGAATAGAGAGAAAAGGAGGGACGCAGAAGGGGTGAGGGTGGGGAGGTAGGCCAGGTACCAACCACAAAATACGAAGGTTCATTTTTTTCCTTTTTTCCCCCTCACCAGCGCTGGCCCCATTAACGCGTGGATAAAGGACACCAACAAACAACCAGACAACTAGAGCCTCCAACCACAAAAGCGCGGGAAATATATATAAGACTGGGAGGTCACAGAATAAGAAAAATGGTGGATATCTGCTGGGAATTACATGCAGACTGGGAGGAAAATGAATAAGGAAAAAGCTAGAAAACATGACAGTATGGCTGTGCAGGTACCGGGTATATGTGAAATGATACATGGTATAAGTACAGATCACATCCATACGCCCTATAAGTGTAGATGTGTGTAGGTGTATATTTATATAGGCCTAAATATATAAAATATAATACATTACATAGATACACTGAGAGACAGACAGAGATAGACAGATAAATTGACAGATGCTGGGAGAAGAAAAGAATAAGGAAAATGCTGGAAAATCTGAGAAACGGGGTGAGCCTCTAAATTTCTAAAATGACATAGCCTATATAGATCATATTCATATAATATTCACGCAATATTTTGCAAATGTTATATACATGGTGTGTAAAGCACTGAAAAATAGTTACCGGTATTTTAAAACATCATTAATGGATGCTAATACAGAAATCTTAACCTAACGACTGCCTGGGAAAGTACTGAATATTATGATACAAAAATTGAAAAATTTTGAAAAAAACATAATTTGACATTCATGATGCAGACGAAAATACGTGGACGGCAGGTTACAATGAGAACGGCAGGTGTTAATGAGAGCAGGTGTAAACAGGGTCACAGGAGCTATCAATGCCCGTTGGGGAAAACAAAAGGAGAGGAAAAAAGGAGGAAATGCAGGAGAGGCGCGCACACAGAGGAAACAGGGTGCAAACACAAGCAGCAAACGCAAACACAGCCAACAGGTAGCTACCCAAACTCACAAAACGCCCCCTCTGAAAACGTATAAAGCCTCGGTCCCCCCCCCTCTACCCTCAATCTCTCTCTCTCTCTCTCTCTCTCTCTCTCTCTCTCTCTCTCTCTCACTGTTTAATTGTCTGTCTGTCTGTCTGTCTGTCTGTCTGTCTCTCTCTCTCTCTCTCTCTCTCTCTCTCTCTCTCTCTCTCTCTCTCTCACTGTTTAATTGTTTGTCTGTCTGTCTGTCCCTGTCTCTGTCTGTCTGTCTGTCTCTCTCTCTCTCTCTCTCTCTCTCTCTCCATTCACCCCCTCCTCTCACCGTCCGGCCTAACTTTTCTAATCACATCGACGGATAAAGTTGACGCGAAAAGCCCCGCTAACTGGGAGTGTTAATGTCGTCACGATGCACTGTGTTACCAGAAACCTAACCCTCTCCTGCACCATCCCCTCATCTGTTTTATCTCCGAGCCTACAGCAGTTACGGCCAAACCCTCGCCCGTCAGGAACCGTGAAATGGGATCTGCCCTGCTACGTACAGGCTTCCTATAACAGGTTTTTGAAGACGAGGAAAAGTGGAAATAAAAAGAAAATGAAAATGCCTCACCCCTGTACCTGATAAAAGAGGACATTTCTCTCTCTCTCTCTCTCTCTCTCTCTCTCTCTCTCTCTCTCTCCACACACACACACACTGTAACTAACTGTTCCAGAAGTCAAGAATGTACACACACTCCTTGTTGCCAAAAAACCACAGCCTCCGTCCCTCCTAAACCATCCCGTCTTGTGCCTTAAAAACCAAAGCTTCCCAATTCGCCTCCACAATTCAATTCCTGCATTTTTCAGTGGGGTGGGGTTCTCTCTCCTCCCCTCCCCCCCTCTCTCTCTCTCTCTCTCTCTCTCTCTCTTATTCTATCCTTTTCTATTTACGTCTGTTCAGTAGTGACCGGATCATCTCGTTGGGACCATAATATTTATGTGGTTTGTGTATCTGCGTAACTCTCTCTCTCTCTCTCTCTCTCTCTCTCTTAGGGGACGCAGCACAGCACAGCACAGCACAGCACATCCCCCCATCACCACCAAGGGCTAATGCCTGTTTTCCATGTCCTACTATATCTTTACAGGGGAGACTATATTTACCACCGAGGACAAGGCGATGGTTGCTGTCAGGGTCGATATTTTCTTACGCTGCCTGGGGATGGGCGGGTTTAGGAAGGGCCTATGCCTGAATTCTGAGGTATTCGAGGGTGCCCGATTTTCTTAGCTTGAGGAGGTTTTAAAGGGGGATAGACACGCAACGGGGCGATTGATAAGCCTAGATATATTTATAGATAGATATGCTTAGATATGATTCAGGGGGGGATAGATATACTCCTGGGCGACATACGCTTAGATACCATGTGCTTAGAGGGCAACAGGTATGCACTAGAGAGACAGATATGCAGTATGACGACAGAAATGCATAGAAATGTTTACAGGGCTACAGACACGCTCAGGTGAGTTCATGTGATAGGTATGAAGATTACTGGTGGGTAGATTTTTAGAGAGCCCAAGCCTGAATTCTGGGATCTTAGAGGGTGTCTGATTTTTTATTTATTTATTTATTTTTTAGCTTAAGGGTGGTTCTCACTGGAATGGGAAACTTCGTAGCAATTCTTCCTTAGTGGTTCTTTTTCCACGTTATATCTTGACATTCCCTTATACGGCACAGTATTTATATCCTCTTAATTCTGATACAATTTCCCGGCACAAAAGTAGCTGCCATACATGGTGGGATTCTACTCTGGAATAGGGAGATAATTATTATACTTTAATTATATTCCTGTACCATACATTACCTTTATAATATCGACACTCTTTACATATGAACCATACAAAGCGTGTCTATGGTATAATAGGCAAAATAATCACTATGGGAGAGGTGAACAGGCAACACAGTCGCAAGGGTTGAGGAGCTACAGCATTCCATAAACAAAGGAGAATACAAGCTACATGATGTATATATTCAGCAGGCAACTGCTTGCGTGTGGATTTCTATGCAGGGTCGGTTTGTGTGTTCGAGTCGCGGGGATAACAAGACAGGTGCCTGGGTCGGGATTCACAGACACACATGATCCATCCCCTGTCTAACGTGTGATTTTTATTTTTCTAAGGACGACCAGTGAGAGTGCTGTCCGTTCCTCCTTTAGTAACTTACGACAGACAAGAGATCGTAATTATGTGAGAACCCCATCCGTCGTTTCCTAAGCTCTAGCTTGTTTGTTTTGCCCTTGTGTCTTGTCATGGGTGAAAAATGGTACTGTGGGTCCATTTCTGGGGGAGGGGGGAAGACTGAAAGCTGGTAAAACTGTCTGCCCTACTGACCCCCGTGCAGTCGATAGGCAGGAGAGAGAGAGAGGGGGGGGGGATTCCAAAGATTTTAATAAATCATTGGCTTTTGGATGGGGTCGAAATGTTCCATATGGTGATTCAGTCTACAGTAAGGTGGAACGTTTCAGTGGAAGTGACATGAAATTGCGCTAATTAGGATTTTACGTCGCGTGAAGCAGGTGAGGAAAGATTCAATAATATACAGGATGAAGCACCTGTATATGATAAGGAAGGGTGGTTATCCAGTAAGAGGGTGGAAATATCCGGAAAAGAGTTGCTTTGTTGTGCCTTTTTTTTTAAAGCTTATTTTTCGTAGCTCTTTCCAGGTGATAATATTTACATTAAAGAAAGACGCCTGGCAATGTGGGGATTAGAAACAATCACCTTTCTTACGAGTTGCAACAGAAACTGAATAAAAGGTCTTGTGGTAGCACGAACAAGAAAAAAAAAAAGCATCGTATCCAAATGACTGAGGTGAAAAATTGTGTGTTATAAAAATACAAGCAAACATACGTCACTGCACGGAAGGAGATGAGACAAAATATCTAACCTTCACTACGAGAGGTCTTACATAAGGAACGAAAAAGTGTTATGATATATGAACTGAGGAAGGAGTGAAAAGAACATTCCTGAGAAATGAATAAACGAAGGAAGGGTGGAAGGGAAAAAAAAATGAATGAGAAATGAATGAAGAGCAGGTAAAAAAAAAAAAAATGAGGGCGTGGCACGTTGGGACGAAGAGGAGGTAAGAGGAAATGGGGAGGTGAGGGAGGGAAGAGAGTCGGTGAAGAAGGGGATAGGGGAAGGAAGCGGGGAAAGGGGAGGGAAGAGGAGAAAGGGGAGGGAAGAGGAGAAAGGGGAGGGAAATGGAGAATGGGAAGGGAAGAGGGGAAAGGGGAAAGAATAGGGAAACTGAAAGGAGAGAGGGAACAGACAGGCATGTGGAAATGGGAAAGTTGGCGGACACTGGGAAGTGAAGGAAGGAAGAGGTGAAGGAAGTGAAGTGAATAAAGTCGGGTGACAGACAAGATGGTAAAAAAGACAAGTGGACGGTAGATAAAGGGAAGGAGAATGGAAGCTCGGGAGGTGAGGGAGGGAAAAATAGACGCAGATAACTGAGAAAAAATGGAAGATAGAGAGGTGAGGGAAGGAAAAAGGAAGGTGGGGAACTGAAAGTGGAAAAAAGACTGGGGAGAGACGGGAGGATGAGATGTGGAGAGAAGGTAGGTGTAGAAGAAGTGGGGCTGAGGAGGCAAGTGGAGGGATGAAGGATGTAATCGTAAGGAAGAAAGAGAAGAAAGAGTGAGGGAAGAGGAGGTAACAGAGAGAGAGACAGAGAGAGTGATGTGGGGAGGAAAAAAATGAGGGGAGGAGGCAGAAAAATGAGGAAGGCTATGAAGATGGGGAAGGGAGGCAGGTGTGGTGGGTGAGAAAAAGAGTGAGATTATGAAGATGAGGACAAGCGTGTAGGGCAGAAAAGTTGGCACGGGAGGAGAGATGGTCGGTAAAGGTGAGGCAGGCTTGGAGGTGAGGCAGGCAGAGAGGTGAGGACGGCAGGGATGTGAGGTAGGCAGGGAGATGAGGCAGGCAGGGAGGTGGGACAGACAGGAAAGTGAGGGAGACAGGGAGGTGAGGAAGACAGGGATGTGATGCAGGCAGGGAGGTGCAGCAGACAAGAAGGTGAGGCTCTGGGAGGTGCGGCAGGCAAGAAAGTGAGACAGACAGGAAAGTAAGGCAGGTACGGAGGTGAGGCAGGCAGTCAGATGAGGCCAGGCAGAGACGTTAGGAAGGCAGGGAAGTTAGGTTGGCAGGATGATTACAGTGAGGCAGGTAGGAAGGCGAGACGGGTGGTATGGCAAGGTTGGCAGGCAGGATGATTAGGCAGCTGGGGTGGTAAAGCAGGCAATGATGAAGCAGGATGAAGATGGTGCCGTAGGAGATGGAAGGTGAGGCAGGGGAAAGGTGGTGAGGATGAAGGGTGGTAAAGTATGAGCATGGTGGTCAAGGAGAAGGGGTGTGAGGCAGGAGAAGGGGGGTAAGGCACGAAAGGAGGGAGTAACCAAGCGATGAGGTACCGTAAATCTGGCAAAGTGTTAAAAGTAAGAAAAGAGATCAGGATAAAGGGTGATGGAAGACAAAAGATAACGTATGACAGAAGGTGAGGCAGGAGGAAGGTGATGAAGGTTAGGCAGGAAGAGGGGAAAAACATGAAGAAGACAGGCTACTGCGACAGGAACAAGGAAGGCTTGTGAGGCAGGAAGAAAGCAGTCTATTGAGGAAGGAAGAGAGTGAGTTAATGATGCACGATGAATGAGGGGGAGGGCGGAAGGAAAAAGAATGGCTTGTGAGGTACGTAGTAGGTATGCAAGTGAGGCCAGAACAAGTGACGTGAGTGAGGCAGGAAGAGAAGGTGTGAGGTAAGGAGGTAGGAAAGGTGTGAGGTAAGGAGGTAGGAAAGGTACGCTACGGTACTGAGACAGAAAGCGAGGTGGCTAAGGAAGGAAGAGAGGTTTAGATATGGCAGGAAGAGGGTAGGCTAGTGAAGCAGGAGAGGATGTGAGGTTGGTTTGGAGGGCGTGGCAGGGCTGAGAAAACCCACACTGAGGCAACACCTGCAAGGTAAACATTAGCACCCCACCTCACCTGCGAGGAGGAGGTGCGCAATAGCAAGGGGGAAACACTACCTGGGTACATAATAGGTACAGTATAACTATCAACTTTACTTCAGCCTAGTTTTAGCTGATATTTCCAACTGCGCACACACACACACACACACACACACACACACACACACACACGAACTAATAACATCAAAACACGAATCAACATCACACTAAAAACTATAATCTCCTAAAGCCCCACTGCTATACTGTGAAAACTGAAATGCATTTATAACACAGCAGGCCTAACTACGAACAGCTGGATATTCTTACACAGCAAACCATAATTACTCACCTTCTACACTGGAGCGGGGACGATGACGGCAGCTTCGATGACCAAGAGGAGTAAACACACTTAGGCTAGACACGATCGTCATGGTGAAGACACTAGATTTGTTCACTTTTTTTTTCTTTTTTACTACACACAGTTTATTACTTTTTTTTAGTGTTTTTTCTACTATCCAGAGTTCTTCAAGCTGTCTGTTCAGAGTTCTTCACCTAATTTACTTAACACTCGAATTTCATTCAGTATAAAAATCATCATACACATACACCCGTGTCTGTTCTATTGATCAGAGTATGTATTTCATTTTTAACCTTTTTCTTTTCCATACAGCTCAGAGTTCTTCACTCACACCAACGTCTTTTCCAGTGTTAAGGGCTTCAATTATTAGTGTCTTTTCTAATGCTAAAAGTTCTTCATTTATACCAGTGTTTTTCCTATCGTTAAGAGTTTGTCACTTACATCAGCGTTTTTCTTACGCTAAAAGTTCAATTTAAATTAGTGTTTTTTCCTGCGCTAGCAATTTGTCACTTAAATCAGCGTTTTCATTTTTTTTTTCTAAGTTTGTCTTTTACGGTAGCATTTTTTCTAATGATAAGAGTTTGTCAATTACACAGCGTTTTTTCTAACGCCAAATGTTCATCACTTACATTAGCGTCTTTTCTAATGTTCAGAGTTCTTCACTTACATAACCGTCTTTTCTAATTTTCAGAGTTCTTCATTTTCATTAGCGTCTTTTCTCATGTTCAGAGTTCTTCACTTACATAACCGTCTTTTCTAATGTTCAGAGTTCTTCACTATCATTAGCGTCTTTTCTCATGTTCAGAGTTCTTCACTTACATTAGCGTCTTTTCTAATGCTGTGTTCTTCACTTACACTAACGTCTTTTCTAACGTTCAGAGTTCTTCATTTACACTAGCGTATTTTCTAATGTTCTGAGTTGTTCATTTACATTAACGTCTTTTTTTTATAATCGGAGTTCTTCATTTACATTAGCATCTTTTTCTAACATTTAGCGTTTTTCACTTAAGAGTTCTTCACATACTGTAGTATTTTTTTCTTCCAACACTAAGTGTTCTTCATTTCCGAGTTATTCACTTAACATTAGCGTATTTTCTAACGCTCATTGTTCTTCACTTACGAGTTCTTTGCTTACATTAGCGTCATTTCAAACACTCACTTACGAGTCCTTCACTTACGAGCTTTTAATTTACGTTTGCGTCTTTTCTAATGTTCTGTGTTTTTCAGTTTCGTCTGAGTCTTTTCTAACATTCCGAGTTCTTCGATTACATTAGCGTCTTTTCTAACACTGGGTCTTTACCTGTTTCACTTATATTGATATCTTTTCAGCAATACAAGTTATTTACTTATAATACCTGTACGGTTTTTTCTAATGCCGGGAGTTCCTCAAATCTACTGTCAAGTGTTCTGTACTCATACAAGGATCTTTTCTATTATTAAGTTTTTCTCTTATACTGGCATCTTCTCTAAGGTGTAACGTTCTTCACTTACACTGGCGTTTACTCTACTAGTTAAAATTTTACACTTACAATTCTGCCAAGTTTCTACACAACTAACGCGGCTTGTAAATAATAGCAGTAACCAATTCACTAATTTTTTCAACACACAACCATATTTCCCTCTGATTCTCATCTTTGTCCCTGGAATACCATGGATACACACTTGGTCACCTCTCAACAAACAATTCTTCCTCCCCCCTCTTTCTCCCTGATTACGTCTTGCAGTCTTTCAAACGTAATGTTTCCAAGGCATCACGAGCCAGATAGACCTTGATTTTGTCTCCCTTGTTTGGCTTTCTTTTATTCTTCCGAGAAACAAAAACAGTGTGGATTTTAACGTTACTGATCCACTCCATTAATTTTCGTGCACTCTGAGATGTCCATATTCTCCACCCAGTCCTTCAGGTCTCACACACATCCACCTGAAAAGAAAAACATGCAACAATCAGATTTACAGATTCAATTACTCAAGCAGTAACGCAAGTCAGTTCAACAATTGTCAGGCCTTGGATTCACAAACGAACTTACGACCATCCCTCTCGTAACTCTGATCGTTTTGCAGGAAGGATGAGGAGAAGAGTGTTTGTCCTTCACATGTTTCGCGTTCTTCCTATAAAACTAATTTCGAGTAGAGAGAGACCCGATTCTACATTTGTCTGTGGGTTCAAGCTCTGCATTTATTAAAGATCTTAACCTATCTGGTAAATAAAAAAAGTCTAAACATCAATTTACTCATTAAAAGTCGTTTCTGTAAGTATTAACACTCTCAGGCTCTTAGGAACCAATCAGCTGAATTAAATCATCTGGCTGTAGCAGGAATAGAATAGTTGTATCGACCAACAGAGGGTTAATGGTCTCAGGTTCCTACATATCATTCTCAGTTCAGTAATATCGTCTGGCGGTAGCTAAGCACTAGAGCTGTCATGATCATCTGAGAGTTAAATAATCTTGTTCGCAACCTAAGCATTAAGAAAGTAAATTATTAACCTGGGCTCCTAAATGTCAATCCCTCTCCTCTCCCCCTCCACACACAAGCACACACGCACGCACGCACGCATGCATGCACGCACGCACGCACGCACGCACGCACACACACACACACACACACACACACACACACACACACACACACACACACACACACACACACACACACAAACGTCTCCGCCTCATTTAATTTCCTCCTGCCCTTCCTCCTTCATTACTTGTGATCTCCGACACATTCCTCATTACTTAACCTCACCTCCTCCTCCGCCCCCTCCCCTTTCCTTCCTGCCTTAACCCTCACATCCGGATCTGGCTCCTTGCCCTCCGTCTTCCCTTCCTCCTTTCCTCCCTCCCTCCCTTCTCCTTCCACTCCTTTTCCTTCTCTCTTCTCGCTTATCATGTCTTCCCCTTATTTTCCCTATTTATCTACACGATTTTTTCCACTTCTTTTCTTCCCAAGTTTTCTACTTTCCCTTCTTCGTTTCCTTCCCCTCCTGTGTCTTCTTTCTTCATTTCCTCTTTCTTACTTCTTCTATGTCTCTCGTTTTCTTCCTCCTTTAACTGAATAATCTCCTTCTTTCTTTAATTCTATGACATTATAATCTCTGCTCTTTCTCCTCTACTTATTCCTCTTCCTTGCTTCCACGCTTCTCTCCTTTCTCGTTTATTTGCATTCCCTCTTGCCCTCCTCCTTACTCATCTGTTATTATTAGTTCTCCTATCTATCTCTTCCTTTTTTCCTCCCTGTAATTACATGTTAAACCCTTCTCATCCTCTTCAACTTATTCTTCCTCCCTTTCTCTCCCTCACTTTGACACTCCTGCCTTCTGTCTCTGCTTCCTTTTCTTACTTCTTTCTCCTGAACCCTTTTCCACCACCACCTTCATACCTTAGTCCTCCGCTCCTTCTCTACCTTTTCCTTATTTTTCGTACTCTTCCTTTCTACCTTTTTTTTCCTTATATAACTCTATCCCAATGTCATCACTTCCTTTCCCTTCTCCTTCTTCCTTCCTTGTCTTCTCATTCTTACTCTTTCCCTTTCCTCCCCTTCCCCTCCCTCTCCTCCCCACTATTTTTTTTCCTCTTTACTTCTCCTCTCGGCCTCTTCACTTCCTCCTCTGTCCTATTGTCCCCCCATTCTTATTCCTTCACTGTCATCCCTGCCCCCTTTCCTCCCTCATATATTCCTTTCCTGCTGCTTACTTCCTCCTCGCCTCCTTCCGAACCTCCTCCCCCTCCTCCTTACTCCTCTTTCTCCTCCCTACCTTTCTCCCTTCTCCTCCTTCCTGCCTCCTTCCCCTCAGCAGAATTTACGTGGAAAGTTGGCTATGGACCACGCCCATGAGGGACTTCCGGCCAATATGTCTTAATGAACTTCTCAGATCTCCCTGCCCTTCCTGTCCCCTTCTCCTTCATTACTTCCCACGTCTCGTACCCTTATTTATCTTCCTCCTCTCTTCCTCTCTTGATTCTCTTTCATAATTCCCTTGTTCCTGTCCCCCTGTTCCTGTATATTCTTCTTTCCTTGGTACTCTTTCGTAATTCTTTTCTTCCTGTTTCACTTTCCTTCTTTCCTCATCACTTCCCACCTCTCTTACTTTCATTTTCATCCTCCCGCTTTTCTCTCATTCTCTTTCGTAATTCTCGTTTTCCTGTCCACGTTTCCACCTTGCTCCCTTTCTGTTCCATTCTACTGTACGTTTATCTGTCTACATTCTCTTCCTCAACCTCATTTTCACGTCTCTTCCTCCTCTCATGTTGTGTCTAATCTCTTCCTCCTTTCGTCTTCCTTACAGTCTCTTCCTGTTCCATTCTCCTTCGCCTGCTCCGTACCTTTACTTACCCTCCTCCTCTCTTACCCTCAGATTCCCTATCTTAATTTAGTTCTTTCTGCTTTCTTACTTCCGACTTTCCCACTTCCTTTCCCCTTCTTCATTACTTCCTACGTAGCATACCTTTATTTTCCTCCCTTCCTCCTTTGTCATAAAGTACCTCTACCTGTCCCCCTGTTCCTTTCATGTTGCTAGACACGGATTTTTTTAATTTTTTATTTCAAGTCATCTTTTCCTCCTCCTCTCTGAATGATCCCCTCTACTTCACCCGTCTCATACCTTTACCTTCCTCCGTCCCTCCTCTCAATTTCTCTCTCTCTGTTTTCTTCTGTCTCCCTTTTTCACACCTTCCTCCATTCTGTTCCCTACCTACTCATCATTTTCCTTGTCTACTTCATATATTTACCTTCTCCCTCTTTTCCTTTCAATTTCTCTTTTTACCTTCAAACTACTGCCTACATGTTTTCCACTTTCTCCTTCCCTCTTCCCACATTTAATATTTCAACCGTCCCGTAGACTATATTCTGCTTCCTATCCCCTGAACCCCTCTTTCATCTGTCTCTTCTTCCTGACTCACTGCTGCTTCACATTTCTTCTTCTCTGTTGTTCTTTCGTGTCCTCTTCTTAATTACTCAGCAAATCTCCATTCCTTAATACATCTCCCTCCTCCCTTCCCCTCCTGCTTCTCCGTTATCTTTTTATTCTTGTTCTTCTTTTTCTTTCCCCATAACTTCCCATGAGCTCTTCTTCCTCTAGCTATTTCAATTCCCCCTCCTTCATCACTCCCCAGCCATTCTCCGTTTATTTATCTTCCTCCTCCTCCCTCTCATATTCTGTTTCATCTTTATCCTCCTCTTGTCTTCATTAACCTCCCTCCCCTTTCCTCTTCCCTACTTCTTCATTATTCACCAGCATTATATACATCTTCCTCTTTCCGCTTCTTCCTCATTCCTAACTCTTCACTCACATTCACCCTGTCTCCTTTCTCCTCCCACATCTCCTCTTGCAACCTTCTTATACTCCCAGGCTCCCAACTCTTTTACTCCCTGTCATACTGTTTTCCTCCTAGACTTCTCTTCCTTCCTCTTTATTCTCCTTCACTCGAAACTTTGTCTTCTTTCCTCAAAGCATCCCTCTCTCTTGTCTCTTTGGTCTGCCACACTCCCTCTCTCCCTACCTTATTCCCCCTCCCTCTCCACCTCCTCACTTTCTCTTCCCGCCTCCTTACTCTCCTCCTCTCTCTCAACCTCTCTGCTTATCTCTTTACTTTCTCTCACTCCAAACACTCCTCTAACTCCTTCACCCCTTCTCCTCTCTCTCCTCCCACGTACTTTTCCTCTCTGTCTACCTCTTGCCTTTCTCCGACTCCTGACTCTCCTCTTACTCCCTCTCTTCCTACTTCCTCACCCTCCCTCTCCTCACCCCCTCACCCCTTCCTCTCCCCCCAAGTCTTGCATGTTGCCTCTCACTTACCCTTCCCTCCGCTCCTCTCTCCACCCACGCACGCCAATATATCACCCTTAATAATGGAGCCTTCACCTGATACCATAACAAATTAATATCCTTCCTTACCATGAACACCGCCTGGCAAATAGGAGAGGTGTGTGTGTGCCTTAGGAGAAGGTGTGAGGGGTTAATTATGGACTATATTAAACCACACGGAGCATAATTCACCCACAAATTGTCCGTGAGTAATGGAGAGGAGGGAGGGTCAGGATGAAAGATCGTTATGTGCTGCTAATTCCTGTAGGACAATGACCTTAAATTCTGTTCTTGCTACCACCAGACGATTTTATTCAGCTACGGGAAGATCCATCACAGTGACGTGTTTAACTGAGCAATATTCACCAGACGATTCATATTCCACCCACAAACCGCCCATGAATAATTAACAGAGGATGAAAAGATATTATGTACTGTTAAACGCTCTCAGGACGACGATATAATATTCTATACATATATAATTTTTGTGCTTAGACGATTATGTAGGATTTCATCAAAGTGACCAAAACCTTCATAAGAAGGCCTCCTACTGAATGAATAAAATCGTGAGGTACTACTAAGGACGGAATAAGACATCGTTGGTGTGAATGTGTTAAGGTATTTTTGTGGCGTCCCTCCTCCCCCTCCCCTAACTTCCCGGGACACGGCGTCAGGTGGGCGACAGGTAAATTGATTTCCTTCGTGACGGGCTGAGAGAGAGAGAGAGAGAGAGAGAGAGAGAGAGAGAGAGAGAGAGAGAGAGAGAGAGAGAGAGAGAGAGAGAGAGAGAGAGAGGGTGGGTGGGGGGGGGAAGGCCGTGATACAGTTTAGTCCTCCAGTTAGCGCGTCAAATATATTCTTGTAGTGACTGTACGACCTTACAAAAACAGTACATATCGAGTAGCTTTTGTTTTTCCTATCAAAAGCTTGACTATTTTCTTTTTTTACGCTACAGGCATAACCTGTCCTTCCCAAAGAAAAATCAACGATAAGACAATTCTGAAGCACAATAAAATCGAGGTGGCACAAAACGAGGTCCTCGGTCGGGGAGAAAAGTGGAATAAGAGGGATCCTGAGAGTCAAGTCGTGAAAAAGAATATCCCTCGTGAGAAGGATTATAAGCTGTGTCTTGCGAGTGTGTAAGTAAGGAACGTCAAGAGAGGCAAAAAGAGAGATCGTAGAAGACAGGTAGTGACAAGACGGTACTGAGAGATAGCACTTAAGGTGAAATGGGTCATGGAATTATTCAAAAGTAATTACGTTAAACATGAAAAGGAATATGTATAAAAGTCGTTAAGGGAGATCGTCAGGGGGAGCGGTCGTAAAGGGAGATTGTAAAATCATGCAAGAGGGAGGTGAGATGGGGTCATGCACAATGGTTTCCAAATGGGCAATATTAACCCTTTCAATCTAATGACGTGTTTTCTATGTTACCCCTGTTACCTTCAAAGGATTTTACTCAACTTAGGGAGAGACATCAAGTTGTGAAGGGGTGAACAGCAGCTGCTCCTAACCCTGTAACTACACATTCTTTCTGCAAATCTTTAAAAACATCTGGAGGAAGAGAACATAAAAATACAGGAATGAGGGGAAAAAAAGAGGGTGTGAAAGGGATCATACAGAAGGGGTGGTAAGGGTCATGGAATAGGCACTAATGGGTCCAGAATGGGTCTTAACAATGGTCATGAGAGTGATGTTCGATGGTCGTGAGAAGAGGTAATGAAATGGGTCGTAAGAGGGGCCAGAAGCAAGGAATTAAAGAGGTCGTAATCATGCAATATTGGGTCGTGAAAAGAATAAAGTTCTTGTGGTCGTGTGTGTGACAGGTGGAGGTGGGGAGGGTTGATAGAAAGGAGTGGGGGGTCGTCATCGAAGTGAGATCGTCGGGGGTCGTGATGCAGTTAGATTCATGAGGTCGTGATAGTGGAAGGAATCGTAAAGGGATCAAAATAGGGGCCTGCATGGGAGGGTAAGGAGTGGTCGTATCGAGTCGTGAGGGGTATCTGTTAGTCGCAAGGAATGGCTGAGCAGAGTGGGATGAACTGGAAAAAGAAATGAAGAGGTAATGGTGCTAAACTACAGAAATAAGGCAAGAAAACAACTCTAACCTTATCATTAAACAAAACTCTACCCCTATTTTCTTCTTCATCCATAGTATTTTCTTGATTAAACCTCAACTTTTCTTGCTAACCATTCATTAACAAAGAAAATGGTTGGGGTAAGGCAGGAGAATATGGTGGTGTGGGAAAGAATGGAAAAGGGTAATAGAAGATGGAAGAAGGGCGAAGCAAAGAGGTAAGAACAGTGAAAAAAAAGGGGACGAAGGATGAAGAAAAGATGGAAGAAGCGTGAAGGGTGTTGTGGAGAGTCATAAGAAAATTAAGATGAGTGAATGGAGGTGGTAACTGAAAAGGGTCGTGCTGGGGTGGTGAAGGGGTCGTATGTGGGTCGGTGGAGGGTCGTGAGGGCTAGAGATGGTGTAATGCCTGCCTGTTGCCCCTATCTGACCCCTCACGGAAGACACCCAACACCGTTAATGTCTCTCTCTCACGCCACTTCCCCAAACCACCCACCCGACACTGGGATACTGGTGTGTGTGTGTGTGTGTGTGTGTGTGTGTGTGTGTGTGTGTGTGTGTGTGTGTGTGTGTGTAGAAATACATGAATATAAGTGTGGATGTCAGTGAGGATAGAAGTGTGTTTAAGTGCGTATGGAAGTGTGCTGAAGTGCGTGCAAGTGCGTGCAGCTCCTCAACACACGCGCATATTAGTGTTTGCACATGCGCTCGTTTGATCTGTGGTCCGTGCGGGTGTTTGTTTGCCTGGTAAAAGCGAGTCAATAGTAGCTGCCACGGTTACCCCAGTTAGCTAGCTCAACCAAGCCTACCCACCCAGCCACACCGCCTCAAACTCACGCACGCAACTCCAAAAACGGATGCAACCCCCCCCCCCCCCAAAAAAAAAAGAAGGGGTAAAAAAATATGAAATGTTACATATACTTTTTCGAGAATATTCAATGTCTCAAATTTCAAGTTTAGGTAAGGCCACTCATGCATCTCTAAAATACCTATTCCCTCTCCTCCCCCCTCAAGAAAAGGAAGTTAGTTATATAAAATCTCTAAAATCACTTACATTCAGGCACAGACAAAACAATGAAAGGGATAAAAAAAAATATGGTATGACATGATGATAATGGGCATGATGAGTAACTGGGTACAGAACCATTATCACTCGTAAACTCCCAAGAAGTACATTTTTGGCCACAGAATTATTCCAAAGCGGCAAATAGCAAGAGAGTATTGAGTAATGTGCTCCTCGGAAGCCAACAATATTTTCAGAATATCATGTACAAGATTCATAATTCTTCCACCAAAAACTGGACTGATATTACTGTCTGCAACGGTACTGTACAGTCGGCATCAAAAGTCCTGTCGTCTCTCTCTCTCTCTCTCTCTCTCTCTCTCTCCCTACATACTCTGAAATGTGTGCCGAACGTGAAGCAGACGACAATTTCGACACTGATCTGAGGCCAAATGAAGTCATCAGTGTTGGCTGCTGAGGACTCACCACACTGAATTTCAAAGTGCAACGAAAGAAAAGCAGGAGAGGCGACAGGACCTTTGACACGAACAGTGCACTCCATTAGCCTTATCCTGACCCATAACACAGGCAAGTATGTAGACCCTAAGAAGCAGTGTAAAGCAATGTCTTATCCATGGAATTATCGTACTAATAACGGGAATATATATATACATATATATATATATATATATATATATATATATATATATATATATATATATATATATATATAAAATGAACGTGATACAGTGCTACATTCCTTCAGTACGACGACATTATATTCTTGCTACCACCAATCGATTTCATACGGCTTAGGGAAGACATTTCGAACTGGAAGGGTTAGATGTGGCTTCCATTAACCCTTTTACTAACAGAGGCCCTTTAGGACCAATAGAATCGTCTGGTGGTGGGCTAACATGGAAGTCATCGTAGTGAAAGGATTATGTCATATGGCCAAGAAAACAGCGAGACAATTAAAGAAAAAACAGATGTGTAAAAAATATTGGCTTTTATGATATACTGTATGAACACTCAGACAGCTATGAGTCACTCTCAGCTGAATAAAATCGTCTGGGGATTGCTGGAATAGTTATTTCCACACTGAGACATCAGTATTACCTGACAAAGACGGGACTGTATAATTCATCACATGGTGACATGCACCATTTCTAAATTAAGCAGGCATTACCAAATCATATCACTCGGCTGTCACGACTATCCATTTCAATAACATCATCACTGCTTCATCTCCGTGTTTATTTTTCTAGATGAACTGCAAACCTAACATTTATAAACTCTCCTTTGGACATATTCTCACCGGTTCAGAAGGCTCCCTAGTACATTTATCTTTAATGGATTTGTATAATGTGTACATATCACAAACTATGCCAATATTAAAATGAATACGTAAGACTCAAGACTACAGGAATAAGCATACAAAAAAACAGTAATGAAATAAATAAAAACAAGGCAACAAACTTCCTCCTCGTATACAGCTTGATAAAAAAGCGAGGAAAGTGTAGGTGTAATAATGGTGATTTTGGCATTAAGTAACAGTGTACCGCGACCATCACCACCATACTCTGGGTAAACGCTGAGAAGATAATGGTGAGTTACGCGACACGGAAGGAGGGAGGGGAAAGGAGGGAGAGACAGGGAGGGAGAGAAATGGAGGAAGAGAGGGGGAAGACATGAGGAGCAGGAAGGAGAGACTGAGGGGAAAATACCAAACGAGAAGAAGAGAGGGGACAGATGGAGCGAGAGGGAAGGAAAGAGGGAGACAGAGATGAAAGAAGTTGAAGAAGGAGGAGGAGGAGGAGGAGGAGGAGGAGGAGGAGGAGGAGGAGGAAGGAAGGAAGGAAGGAAGGAAGGAGGGAAGGAAGGAGAGAGAGAGAGAGAGAGAGAGAGAGAGAGAGAGAGAGAGACTGAAAGGAGAGGGAAGGGAGGAGGAAGTAGGGAGAGAAGGAAGGAGGGCTGATGAGAATGGGAGAGAGGGAAGAAGGGAAAATGAGGATGAGAGAGAGTTGAGATGGGTGGAGGAGGGGGGAGGAGGAGGAGGAGGTAGGTAGAGAGGGAAGTAGGGAGAGGAGAGGAGGGAGCGGGAAGGAGGGGGGAGAGGGAAGGGGGAGAAGGGAGGCAAATCGAGGAGGGAGAAGGGAGCAAAATCGAAGAGGGAGATGAAACGGGGGAACAGAACTAAGATGAGGAAAAGAGAGTGAAAAAGAAGGGAAAATGCAAGGCAGGAGGGGGAAAGGAAGGGAAAAATGGGGGACAGGGAGAGAGAACGTACAAGGAAATGAGCGGGGAGAAATAGGGTAGAAAAATTAGGACGAGGGAGCAAAGGGAGAGAGAGGAGGAGGGGAGAGGGAAGGGTAGTGGGAGATAAGGGCGGGGAGAAGGAGGGAAGAAAGCAAGAAGGACAAGGGGAGAGGAGGAAAAGGGGAGAAGACAAGGGGAACTGGAAGGTAGAGGAAGTAGGAAAGGGAGGGGAGGGAGGGGCAGGAGCGGAAAGGGAGGGAAATGGGATGAGGAGGGTGAAAACGAGAGGGAATGGGAGGGGGAAGGGGAAGAGGAGACGAGGGCAGGGGAGGAGGAGTGGGAAGGGGAGGAAGAGTGGGAAGGGGAGGAAGAGTGGGAAGGGGAGGAGGAATGGGAAAGGGAGGAGGGGTGGGACGGGAAGGTGGAGTGGGCGAGGAAGGAGTGGGCGAGGGAGGAGGAGTGGGAAAAGGAGGAGGAGTGGGACGGGGAGGAGGAGTGGGACGGGGAGGAGGAGTGGGACGGGGAGGAGGAGTAGGACGGGGAGGAGCAGTGGAATGGAGAAGAGGAATGGGAAGGGGAAGAGAGGTGGGACGGGAGGGAGAATGGGAAGGGGGGAGTGGAAAGAGAGGAGTAGGATGCTGAGGGTGCGTAGGATAGAGAGGAGTGGGAAGTTCAGAAAGAGTAAGAGCAAGAGGAGTGGGCAGCAGAGGGAGAACGAGAGAGAGAGAAGTGGGAGGTGGAGAGGGAGTAAGAGAGAGGAGCGGGATATGTAGGGGGAGTAGGGAGAGGAGTAGGATGTGGAGGGGGAGAAGAGGGGGAAAATATAAAAGAATTAGATGAAGACGAATGAGACAGGTAATTAAGAGAAAAGGTGAGGGAGGGAGGGAGAGGGAGAATAGGAGGGGAGAGGTTAGGGAAGGAGAGGGAACAGGGAAGAGCAATGGTAAAGAGATGAAAAGAAGAGAGAGAGTCGTGAATGTAGAAAATACACTGAAAATAAGTAAAATAAAATATAAATAAATGAATAAGACTGATTATTATACACCTTCAGGCTCCTATGACTCACTAAGTATCACTGAATCACCTGGTATTAGCTGGAATAAAGCAGTAAAGTTGTTCCCACCATTTTAGGTCACAGAATTAACACTCAGGCATATGTAAGATCACTCAGACGAATTAAATCGTTTAACGTTACTAGTTGTTTAATACTAGAGTTGTCCCGACAATGAGAAAGTAAATTTACTGGCTTTTTTATGCCCTGTACCGCCTACAAGTCAAGCATACCCTGCACTGTATTCTTGTGAAGTTGGGAAGCTTTATAGCATCACTTCCTTAGCAATTTATTCTGACTTATTTCATTCAAATTTCATTTTCGGTGCTTTCCATATCTTTTATATATCCATAAAAAGAAAGTCAACATCAACAGATTATGTGCAATAATAAACTGGTGTGGAAGTGGTGCTGGTGAGCTTCCTTAGCCGACAAGCATGCGGGCCTAATCTCCCCTACAAAGCAATGGCATATACCAGGATAATTACATTAATGGCGAATATTTGACGTTCCTTGTAGCTGCAGCGAGAACCATGCAGTACGGCGTTTAATAGACTGTATTATCCTATCTTGAAATAGGTATATCTTGGAATAGGTATAAAGTTCGTACTATGAATCACGGTAAAATCCAGCAACTCGTCACTCGACACGACTGTATAACACTGGCCTGTCTGCGTCTCTCTCATCTCTCATCAGTTATTCAGTTCCCTCTGTGCTTCACTGATTCGAGCAGTAAAACCATCATTTAGCCTCACTGATCGAACACATGTGCAGGGGCGACTCTCTCATCTCTTAGGAAATTGCCTCTAAGCTTCACTGATTCAAGCGCGTATGTTAACTCTAAACATCCGTGATCGTGCACATGAGAAGGGATAATTTAAACAATCCGTCTGCGCCTCTCTCACTTCTCAGGAACTTACCCCTCTGCTTCACTGATTCGAACGCATGGGTAGGGATAACTGAGTCGACTTGTCTGCATCTCTCTCCCTTCTCTACTTACGTCTGCTTCGCTGACCAGCACATGAGTAAGATTCATTTGCGTCTGTTAGTTTCTGGTGTTATCGTTTTAGGAATAATTATATATCAGCATCGCTTTTGCTTATTAATGATCACTGTATACGCAGCTTCACCAGCAAATGGTTCAGCCCTGATGCTTCGTCTGTTTGGCGAATATATACCACACAACTAAAGATCAAGGAAAAATGAGAGGTGCAGAAAATGAAAGAAAGAAGTGAAGCTTGACTGTGAGTAATATGGTGAGGAGAAGCGAGGAGAGGGGATCAGACGAGATGAGACGAGATGAGACGAGACGAGACGTGACGGGATGCGGGGAAACTAAGCAACAGACACGAAGAACGGAGGGGGGGGGGTGGAGAGATTATGTGGACAGGGAAGAGATGATGACAGAAGAAAATAGAAAGGAAAAGAAGCGAAAATAGACGAATGAGACGAAGAATATGGAAATACACAATGAAATGGAAAGCAAAGCAAAGCAATGGAATAAGAAAAGTTAATAAAAGAAAGGAAAAGAGATTGGTAAAATGAGGGAAAGGAAAGGGA
The DNA here is from genome assembly GCF_032717465.1 of Coenobita brevimanus. NCBI lineage: Eukaryota > Metazoa > Arthropoda > Malacostraca > Decapoda > Coenobitidae > Coenobita > Coenobita brevimanus. The sequence goes on from NC_137042.1 coordinate 24,051,571, forward strand.
GATGAAAGAAAAAGAAGGACAGGGAAGAGAAGGGAAGGAAGGAAGGAAGGAAGGAAGGAAGGAAAGGGAAGGAAGGAAGGAAAGGAAAGGAAAGGAAAGGAAAAGAAATGACAGAGCCAGGTCCCCCTTCTTCCTTCCTTCCTTGCCTCGAGGCGAGCGAGACAGCGAGTAATCAAGAGAGTCATTATTTACCCAAGCCAGCTATCACCCTCTTACCTTACCCTCTTAGACGTGATGTACTGCCCGCCCTCACGCCACGCACTCTCTCTCCTCTCCTCTCCCCTCACGCACTTTCCCTCTCCTCTCCCCTCATGCACTTCCTTTCAATCCTCTCCTTTTCTCTTCTCTCCTCTCCCGTTAAGCACTTTCCCTCTCCTCTCTCCTCACTTCCTCACGCATTTCCATTCAATCTTCTCATCTCTCCGCTCCTCTTCTCTCACACACTTCCCTATTATTCTTCATCATGCGTCAAGAACTCTTCCTCTCAGTTCTTTCAGAGCTCCCCTTCTCTTACCCCTCACACACTCTTCCCCTCAATCATCTCTTCTCGTCTCTCACGTATTTTCGTCTCATCTTCCCTCACACTCTTTCTCCCATACTCTTCTTTTCACTGCTCTCTCCATTCATGATTCGTTTCTCTCACTATTTGCCTCATTCACTCACATTCCTCTCTCCTCCCTCACACACACTAACCTCACTGAATCCTCCCTTCACTCCCATTCCCTCCCCTCACATCATTTCCCTCCCCTCTACCCTTTTCTCATCATTCGCCTTCAACTCCCCTTGAGCATTCCTTTCATCATGCACTCTGGCTCTCCCTCATTTCAAACGCATTTTGACACTTGGTTTCTTCGTCCCCTCGCCCACTCTTCCTTTCTCATCCCTCTGATCTTCCCCTTACTCCTCCCTCCTTTCTCTTCGAATATTTTTCTCTTGCATCCTTTCCTCCCCTCACGCACTCTTCCTCTTACTTCCTCCCCTGACCTTCACGCACTCTCTCTCACACTTCTTTTTTTTCCCTCACGCACCCTTTCCATCACTTCTTCCTCCCCTCAAGCACTATCCGCCCCCCTCCTCTCTCTCTCTCTCTCTCTCTCTCTCTCTCTCAAACACACACACACACACACACACACACACACACACACACATCGTTAGTTAATGACCTGTGCTATAGCTGGGTGGTGGCGTCTTCATGCATTCTTAAGCAGTAATCACGGACCCCTCGCTCTATGATTAAGATGATTAGCGGGAGTGCCGAGGGAGGAGGAGGAGGAGGAGGAGGAGGAGGAGGAGGAGAAGGAGGAGGAGGAAAAATCGTTTATGGAAGGAAATGAAGAGAAGAAATCATCATTATCATCATCATCATCGTCCGGACCTCCTTTCCCACCCTACGGCAGGGTGAGGAGTAGCAATGTCCAGACAGCCCAATCTGCCCAATCCAATGGGCCACGCTTCCATTCACTGATCATTCAAGCCCCCGGAATCCTGGCTCTATAAGAGAAGAAATAAACGAAGTAAATAATGGCAGGTTAAGAATGGTGGAAACTGGGAGGTGGAATTAGGGAGGAATGTGTGTTAACTGTACAGATGGAAGGATGAAGAGGGGGATGGTGGAGTGAAACTGAGGAGGAATGAAGGAACAAGAAGAGAAAACGACTTTCTCTGGAGAGAAGTGGAAGAATGAAAAGAATGACGAGAGGATGGGCTGATATTGAAGGAAGGAACATAGGATGGCGATTATGAACACTGACGAAGAGGAAGATAGGAAAGCACAGAAGGAAAGAAAATGAACTATGGAAAAAACAATGTGTAAATGCTGCACTAAGAGGTGGAAGGAGATAAGCAAGCAGAGTTAAAGGAGAAATGAGGAACTATCATAAAAGTAGGAAAATGAAAACAATATGAGGACTGAGAGAGACGAAGCACTGTACTGTACAATGTGGAGAAGGAGGTGCAATGAGAGTAAATGAATGAACTGTCCGGTCTGCACACACCTGGCAAGGACGGGCAGCTTTACTGTGCTGCACATAAAGTCGTGGTTGCGGGTTCTGCAGAGGAATTAACCTGTTAATACCGGGGAACACCTTTTCCTGCCCATCTAATCCATCTAATCATTTACTGCCTCATCAAGAGCGTATGGGTCTATGGCTGGGATACAAGTCAAGACATTCAAGGTTAAGAGTGGCCAGTCACTAACCTCTCAGCGGCATTATGTCAGCAATAAACTCCAACTATCCCTCAAATTATAAACGCTAATGGTCACAATTAGATCTATACGCAATTAAATGTCTTATTATACCGTATATCGGTATATCTATCTATCTATCTATCTATCTGCCAGGCCTGAATGCGACCTGGGACATACAAAACATCTTGCTTATATAAATAAAATTAGAGTTAAATATATTCTATCTCGTGAGCACATTTTCTCTCCCTCCTCTCCCCCTAGGGACCGTCAAATGCCGTGGAGTAGTGCCTGGCCTGACCTTATTCCAGCCACGTCTTTAATAATGTTGAAAAATGCGGCCTCTTTACGGGGTGGTCCAATGTCCAGTCGCGGGGAATTTGGGGGCGGACAGGAGGGTCCTCAAGATTATGACATTTTACTTTTATGAGCGTGGGAGTCTCCTGGCACGGTGGCTGAGGGGGGGGGGGGGTTTGGAGGTTGGAGCTGTTGTTTATCTTTTGTTTATATGTACAGTTGCGTCTTCTTGCTTATGTATACTGTATTGTTCCTTCTCTTTCTTTACATGTATTGTATTGTTCCTTCTTTTGTCAATTTTTTTTTTTTTTTTTTTTTTTTTAATGTGTCCGACTCTGGGCAAAGGCTTCAGGGCCTATATCTCGGGGGCAGTAGCCTATCCCAAGGCCCAGTAGTCCTCCTACACCTCCACATGTCACCTTGCCTGATTGAATTCTTTATGGGTGGGTGGGTGTATCTGAAGAGTGTATGAGGCTATTGTTTCTGTTGTCTGTACGATACGTTGACTTTCTTTGGTGTTAAATGGTAACTTCTGTTTGTCCAGGGAGTGTACTGGCACGATGGCTGGGTAGGTGGATGAGTACTTGGAGTTTATGTGTCTTGTGTTTCTTCTCTGGCTGAAGGCTAATTTCATTATGGGTGGATTACTTAGGTATTGGATATCGGTAGTGTTTCATTTCTTCTGTTTGATTAGGACGTAGAATATCTTTTAAGTTGTTGATTTCATTTTGGATGTAGTTCGAATCATTTTTAGTGCTGGAGGCAGCGCCAGTCTCTATAATTAAACGAACTTATTTATGGATAAATTACTCAGGTGTTGGGGAAAAAGTTGCAGGTACTGTTCCTTCCTTTTTGTTTGCGTAATAGTTAGCTGACCATCTTTATGGGTGGCTATTTTAGTGTTGCAGGTAGCTTGTAAGTGTTGGCGGTTGATTGGGAGGATAGTGCCTTCTCTTTTGCTACAATATCTTTTGACTCAGTGCTTAAACTATTTTCCGGAAACCGCTGTTATTCCTTATGACTTTAAAAGGTGTTAATTATTATTATCTAACACCATCAACTCGATGAAGGTTTCCTACTACCAAGCAATATTATTTATTTTATGATACATCCCCCAGAAATAAGAGATTAATAACAATGCACGCTGAGCTTTATGTCTGACACGGATGTTACGGACAAATGATTTTATTTTTACTCAGCCTGAATTGCATCTCTCTAACAGAAGGAAGTAAATATCCTATCCACACATACTTTTCATTTGTTGCAAGATCTCCAAACAGGCAAAAAAAGAAAAAGAAGTAATATTAGCAAACAAAACATTGTGAACGTAATTTTCTGGCTACCGTCCCTGGTTCTCTCTCCGTCTTCTATTTGTACCCCCAGACTTACAGCTTATGACATTTAAAGTCCATCCACATCACGCAGGTAAGAGCCAATAATAGCAACTGTCTTAAATCCATTAGCCAGGTTCTCTAGGCATACGAGGCTCCCGAGTACTATCAAACCTAACACAATCAGAATCATGTAACTCACTCTCAGATGAATGAAATCATCTGGCGTTAGCTGGAACAGAACACTAGAGTTGTCCCAATCAAGAGAGAGTTAACATATTTTTCTAAGCTGTCATATATATCTATGTCGACACAAACTGCATATGTAGCATACACATCAGTGATTGCCTGCCATATGCAAAAATGGTTCAAGGAATAGTCCCTCCAGCCTTCACAGCCCTATTCTAATCCCTGTTCAGCCCTAATTAAGCCAGAGGTGAAGTTCCCGTCTCATCTTACTTTTTAACAGAGCCCTAGAAATTACTTCTCTCTTTGTCGTCCATTTCAGCTTTCCATAGTCCTCTTCAACCCCCTTCCTGGCCTTACAGCCCTCTCTCCAACCCCACCCCTAGCCCTCACAGCCCTGTCCAGCCCTAATCAAGCCAGTGGAAGAGTCCCCCATCTCATCCTGTTACTTTTTAAGAGGGCACCAGAGATTACCTGTTGTCCCTCTGAAGGTCAATCAAAGGTCACCACGGACGCTCAATCGGACAAAAAAAAAAAAAAAAAGGAGAAAAAAGGAGAGTAAGGAAACATGAGGAAAAGGAAGACTACAAAGGAAAAAGGAAAAAAAAGAAGGGAAGAAAGGAAGAAAGAAAGGTGGTCAGAAGGTGCGAATGCAGAAATACTGAAAAGAAATAAAGAAAAAGAAGAAAGAGGAAAAATAAGAACGGGTGGAAGGACAAAAACAAAAAAGGAGGAGGTAATAGAGCACACACACAAAAAAAGACAGGCATGGACACAGAAAGGATGGAAAGGCCAGAAGTAACTTAGGATTAGAAAAAAGTCGGATCCAAATCTCTCTCTCTCTCTCTCTCTCTCTTTCAAAGGCACCAAAATTAGTGTTCCCAATCACATCAACAACCCTTCAATACGATGATGCATTTTTTCCTGCAATCTCTAAACTACTTCAAGCAGATGAAAGATAAGATATAGCCTTCCTTAACCCCTTCAGTACGGGTGGTCTTGCCTAAGCAGAATAAAGGCGGTTGAATGTGGCAAGAAAATCCTCCCTTCATGTTTTCCTCCTCTCTGATCCCTCCTATCCCATTTTCCCTCCTTACCTCCCACCGCATCCATTATAGTTTCCCTTCTTCCTTTCCATCCCCTACCAATCTCGCTTCTCTCTGATCCCTGCCATCATCCTTTCCTCACTTCCTCCTTTACCATCATTTCTTCTTTCCCTCCTGCCCTCCCATCCCCTACAATTTCTTCTCCTTTCCCTGCCACCCACCACGCGGCCAGCCCCTTCCACGCGATCAATGAAAACACACAGAAAAAAAAAAAAAAAAACTCCCTGGCTACTTATCAACCAAAGAAGCCCCTTTTAAAACTCCTTTTGTCTCTAGTCTAATTGGAAGAAGGCCCGGCCAGTTAATTAGCGCGACTTCAAAGTGTGTGGGGGATGTGGGAGGTGGTGGGGTTGATGGGACTGGGGAGGGGGAGATGGGAGGGGGTAAGGGGAGATGGCAAGGGTGAGGGAGGGGAGAGCGAGGATGGTGGGGTAAGGGAGGGTGAGGGTGAGTGTGAGGGTGAAGGGGAGAGGTAGGGGATGTGAGAGTAAGTGTGGGGAGAGGTAAGGGATGTGAGGATGAGAGGGAGAGGTAGGGGATGTGAGGGTGAGAGGGAGAGGTTGGGGATGTGAGGGTGAGAGGGAGAGGTAGGGGATGTGAGGGTCAGGGGGAAAGGTAGGGGATGTGAGGGTAAACGGGGAGTGAGGGTGCGAATGGGAGAGAGCAGGGGAAGGGGTAGGGGCAACAGGGCGGGGAGGGGGGGCGTGAAGAGAAACGGGGTAGGAAGACGGAGGGGGCGACAGGGGAAGAGGGGGGGTGGGGGTCGCAACTCGGGTAAAGGGGCCAAGACAAAGGGCCTTATAAGAGGATACAGTTAGCGTTTTTACATCCACACTTCGCGACGCGCCACGACAGGACCCCCCTCAGCGTTTTCTTTCCCTTTCCAACTTTTTTTGAGGGCCTTCCCCAGAAGATTAAGAGTTGGGATGCAGGTACCGTAGCGCCGTGCATCTGTTTATTATATACCATCTTGTGTTTCATAATTAATTTTGCTCAAGGCCATGGAGTCCGTTCCCGAGGTTCAGCAGTTCACGCACGACACATTAACCGAGGGTTAATTCTCTGCCGCTTTCACATGTCATCTGGCATTTGGGCACTAACATCCACCATCTTTGTTGTGACATACCACAGACATCGCATTCAGATCCGGCGTTATGGTATTAATGTGGCTGTTTTTATGATGCAGGTGAAGCCAACGGAAAAGCAGTGAACATGGAGAGTATCTAATTCAAGTCCTCAGATAGTTCCCTGCAAGTTGTATGAGTTTGAATAGAAACCTGGACTGTCTTCAGGTTAGACGAGACTTATAGAACTTGAAGGGTCAGAGATGGCCTCTGGTAACACTTAAAAAACAGATGGTTTTCATGGGTTTAGATACAGTCGTCCCAGACCAGTAAAAACACATATTACCCTCTTCTTAAAATTAGGCAACTATATGATGACTCTATTCAACTTTTAAAGGCTATCTAATAATGAAGTGGTTAGTGAAGGTTATACCGGGCACCTCCAGTTGGAAAAGTCACTAATTTTACTCATACCGTCTGGTAATTTTACTCATACCGTCTGGTATTCACGATAGCTATTATGGTTAAACAGTATTGACTCCTGAATTATGCCTTCTGCACAACACTCCCAACCCATGGATTATTAGGATGATGGTGACGATGGTGATGATAAGCTTGATGAGGATGATTGATGATGAATGACGAGGACGATGATGGTGACGATGATGATGACTGATAACGATCACAATAACTATGACAGTATCTCTTTACTCTAGGTATCACAAATGCTGTATTCAAGGTCCCGTCCCGTACACAGCCTCCAAATGGGATCGCTATTAAGGCTACCAACTACCATAAAACACGCCTCCTTTGTAGACACCGGCTTGTTAATCCCTTAAATGGTATTAGGTTCTCGTTAATAAGTTTTCAGATCTTATAAAAGGGGGAAGTTGGTCGACTGAAAAAAAAAAAAATGAAATAAAAAAAATGGGGGGGGGGGGGTGAGATCGCCTTTTAATTAGAAGCGAAACTTTTCTTTTTAAATTCAGCAATACACAGGTCAGGTAAACTTTCTCATCCCTGTCAGAGATACAAGCGCTAACTACTTACTAAAATACCCGGAGGAAAACGGGAAACTTTAATAAATTAATAATAATAATAATAATAATAATAATAATAAAACGAATGATAGAAGTGGACGAGAGCCATCCACAGAGCTTTACAGAGTGCGTGACCTTTTTTAACACACTCAGACTCTTAAGACTGGCTCTCAGGTAAATAAAATCGTCCAGCGTTAACTGCAGCACAATTCTAGCGCTGCCCCCATCATGAGACGGTTAAACAGACAACTCATAACATTAGGAACAAGCTACACTAAAGACTAATCACAAAATATTCTGATGCTTGAAGCACTGTCAGATTCATGTTAGTTTCACACACACACACACACACACACACATACACACACACACACACACACACACACAGAATAATTGTTGATATGTGCACATACCATTTCAGGGTGGTATTCATTAAGCATCTCCGCTTACTTTAATCCTAAGTTTCATTAAGCATCTCTGCTTACTTTCATCCTAAGTTCAAAGTAATTTTTTCTATTCATTTGTTTTTCTTTCCTCTGTTCTGTTATTAAAAAAGAAAAAAACTATTTATGTGTCACACCCGAATCACCAAGTACGCATATTTTCAGCAGCAGGTACAGTATCAGGTCTCTTGGTTCATTTATCACATCCCTAATATCAGTCTCAAGTACCCCGTACCCTCTTTTAATAGGTCACACCCTATCACTGTGCAGCCATATTTCCAGTGATAAATATAGTATCCTTCCATCGAAATATCGCAGCTTTTATCAACATCTATGCATAGATTCAGTCGTAATTTTTAGTCCATATGTACAAAGCATCCCTCCATTAATCTGATACAAAATTTCACCATCTATGCATATACTTACTGGTACATTTTCAGTGGAGGGCATAAAGAATCCCACAGTCAATCTGTTCCATCCTTATCACCATCTTATGCATATTTCCAGTGATAAGTGTAAAGTATCCTTTTATTAATTTGAAGAGAGAGCTGGCCATCCCAACACAATAGCCTTGAGCAATTAGCACTACAACTCCCAGTCAATTACTCTCCTTGTGTCCAGGGCGTTCCTGTTACACCCTCTTGCTAACCCTTCCTTATGACTCATCACCCTTTATGTCTCCCCTCTCTCTCCCCTTTTCCTCCCCTCATTCTCTTTCTTCTTCGCTACCCCTCGCCCTTTCCCCTCTTCCCTCCCGCGACTCTCAATTTCTCAGACACCCTTTGCCCTTTCCTCTCTCCTTCCAGCTCGCCTTTCCTTTCTTAACCTATTCTTCTTCTCCTTCCGCGTTCTGTTTCACTTCGCTCTTAACTATCCTTTACCCTACTTCATCTCAGCCTGTCACCTTTTGCCTATTCCTCTTCTTCCTGTTCGGTGTTCCGTTCTTACCCTAACTTTCTATCTTCCTTCTTTCCTCATTTCCCTTCACCTTGTTCCTGGTCTTACCGCCCTGTCATATTTAAATCTTTTTTAAAACCATAATTTGTTTCAACTCATGCAAGCATTTCCTCCTCCTCTTCCTTCTTCCTCAGCCCCTTCACCCTATCCCCTCCTCTCTCATTTCCTTTAACCTATCCCCTCCCTCCATCTCTCATTTACTTTATCCTATCCCTCCCTCTCTTTCTCCCTCAGTCCTTTCACCTTGTTCTCTCCCTCCTTCTCTCCCACTTCAAGTTCCTCCATTCTATTCCCTCCCCTTCCATCTCTTCACTATATCTTTCTCCCCACTTTACACTATCCCTCCCCCCCCTCTCTCTCTCTCTCTCTCTCTCTCTCTCTCTCTCCCTGCCACCTCATACAAGGCCCGTCCAAATATTGACCCTGCCGTCCTTCTTCCCTCATAAGATCAGACTGCGGGAAATTACACGATGAAAGTGATACCCAACGTGATATTTTTAACGGCACCCCTGCACAAACACTGCCATGGGGGAGGAGGAAGGAGGGAAGAATGGGAAGGATGGGGAGGAAGAAGAATGGAGAGGGGGAGGACTGGGGTGGGAAAAGAGGAGGAAGAATGGGGAGATGGATGAAAGCGAATGGTGGGGAGGAAGAAGAGTGGTAAGGAAGGGGGAGAATGCGAGGAGAATGTGGGAGGAAGCGTGAAAAGGAAAGGGGAGAAAGTGAGAGGGAAGAGGAAAAGAATAGAGAGGGGAGAGGAAATTAAGAATGAAAAGAGGATGGATAGTACGAAACAACTGGAAGGAGAAGGAGGAGGAGGAGGTGGAGAAGGAGGTCTAGCTAATCAGTCAACTTACTACACTACCATCATCATCATCATCATTATCATTATCAAAACACTACCCAATTAAAATCAGTAATAATGAAACACGTCAGATTACAATTCTCAGTTTCGAATCCCAGTGTATAAGAAAATTACTGATCGGGACTATATAGTTGTAAATATCGATACATTCAATTACGATAAACAGCGAGGCAGCGAGCAATGACTTTCGAAACCCAGTATGGTGACCTTCGGAACCAAACAAACTTCTCAGAATATTGTGTAGTTTCATTATTATTCGACCCACACAAAAAATCAATATTACTGTCGGGAACTGTACATCCACAACACATCGGAAAATTATCAATATAACCTTTTTTTAGCACAAGTATTATCACAGTTATTTCGTTTTCTTTTACAAAAATCTGTGAAGGAATATGAAGAACAAACTGTTTTCCGAATTTTCAGAATAAAGTTTCAACATTAATTTATTCTCCTCTGTCTATCTCTTGTACTGGCATTATAAAATTTTAGCTAGAACGATTAATATCAACACCAAATCCATCATTTACTACAATCTCTCTCTCACTCTCTCTCTCTCTCTCTCTCTCTCTCTCTCTCTCTCTCTCTCTCTCTCGTCCACCAGAAACATTTTGTGATGACGACGAAAGCCAAAGCGATCTTGGGTGCTGGTCCACAGACGCCACCCAATACTCTCTCACCTCCCTAATGGCCCGATGGCACTTTTGTGAGGTGATACTCTGAGGGGGAGGAAAGGTAAAGAAATGGGGGGGGGGATGGAAGAGGAGGAAGGTAAAGAAAAGGGAAGGGAGGGAGGAGGAGGAGGAAGGTAAAACAGGAGGAGTGTGGACGAAAGGAAAGATGGAGGAGGAAGGGGAAGGCGGACGAATGGAAAGGCAGGGGAGCAGGAGGAATACAGAGGAATACAATGGAAAGCAAACAGCAACAGACCTTATGGTCCTTTCGAGGCTGCTTTTTAGAAAGCAGGCTATGACTATGAGATCTAAATCTACATGATGAAGGATAGGATAGTAAAGCAAGAAGGCTTCTCCCGACTCCAAACCCTCCAGCCACCATGCAGCATGGAAAAACTGACAAGGAAATTTCATAGGGAAAACTGAAAAGGAAAAGTTACATACCATAATACTTTATAAGCTACCAGTTTTTGGAGGAGGAGGAGGAGGAGGAGGTAAAAGGTCTTGGTGCCAAATGAAAGCCCATATGGAAATTCCTGTGTGCTGATTATAGTACATATATCTATCTTCAACCGGTTTCAAGTTATAGCCGCCTAAAAATCCATGACCTTGATTATGACCTATCAAGGTCACTTGATCACCTTCAAAATTTAATAATTACCTTTTGAAACTACTGCCCACATATCCTGAAAGTTTCATGTAATTTCATTCTGCCACTTTTCCGTAATGTTGCTAACAGAGAAACAAAGAAAGAAACTCAATCAAAAACACCTCGCCGGACTCTGTCCGGATGAGATAATGAGAAAGACAAAGGAAAAATATAATTTAAAAAAAAAAAAGTGGGAGAGAATAAAGAGTGGGGAGAAAGAGGAAAAGAGTAGGAAGAGGAAGAATAAGAAGAAGAAGAAGAAGGAGGAGAGAAAGAGAGAGAGAGAGAGAGAGAGAGAGAGAGAGAGAGGAACAAAAGCCGTAGAACGCATTAGCCAGCACCAGGTACGATAAACAAACCGCCTTTCCCCTTACACATTGTTCCTCTCCCAAAATACATCGATCGCATCACCCTTCTTTTTTCCCCTCTGAGCGAACACTTATTTTCCCAATTTCCCCCATAAAAATTAATGAATGCCTCTGGGAAGAAGTTTGTACAGGGTTCTTCAAAGACGGTGGGGAGCATAATAAACTTGGATTTTTTTTTTGTATGAGTGTGTTTTATGGTATCGTTCAGGAGAGAGAGAGAGAGAGAGAGAGAGAGAGAGAGAAGAAGGGGGGAGGGGACCACGAAGTGAGAGGAGGAAAAGAAGTATGTGGGAGGAGGGACAATAAGAGATGAGAGGAAGGAGAGGAAGAGAAGATATGAGAGAGAGAGGAGGAGAAAAGATAGATGACGACATGAGATGAGATGAAGAAAAAGAAAAGACAAACCTGGACAAGCATTAGACAAAAAGGGAAATGGACACCACTGAAAGGCATTTTTATGAGGCGGACGAGACTATGAAAAAAGTATTAGCAGTGTGAAGTGAAGATAATACAGAAGAAAAAAAAATGAAAGAGAAGAGAGGAAATGAGAAAAAGTCTACATGGGGAGGGAGGGAGGGAAGGTGAGACAGTCATTAGGATAAGGGAGTGAGAGAAGGGAGCGGGAAATTCGAAACCGTAGATGAGACAAGAGGCTGCAGAGAGGAGCTGAGGAAAAATGGATAATGAGAGTAGGAGTACAGAGGAATGGATAGGAGACAGTCATCTGGATAAGTGGTGAGAAAAGCGAGGACAGAAGTGAAGAAAGAGAAAGGAGCAGAGGAGAAAAAGAAGAGAAACGAGGAGAGAAGAGAGGAAGAAGAGCGAGAAAAACAAGAGGAGTGAACCTTGGAGAGGATGGATGGATGGAAGACAGTCATTAGGATAAGGGGGTGAGAGAAGGGGCGGGTGTTTACCTTGCAGTTTGGCGGGGAATTTGAACCTCACGACGGACAATAGCCTCAAAGGGGACGCTCTTGGCACGACCACACCTCCTCCTTACTTTTCTTCTTTTCCCTATTCCTGTTTTCCTCCGTGCTCATTTTCTCTGACACTTCTATATTTTTTTTTGTTTTTATCCTGTTCCTTTATGTCCCCTTCTTCATTATGCATCTATCTTTCGGTACTTGTCCATCTCTGCTTCTAACCCTCACTCACTCCTTACGTATATGCCCCTTTCTCTAAATAATCTATAACATCCTCTGTCTGTGTGTCTCTCTCCTCATCTCCCTTCCTCTCCTTTCCTCTCCTCCCCTCACTCATCTCCCCTCCCCTCCCCTCCCCTCCCTCATCTCCCCTCACCTCCCCTCCCGTCTATTTCTCCTCCTCCTCCTCCTCCTCCTTGGACTAAGATGATCCTGCCGTCCAAACACTCCTTCCCTTCTCTTACTTTCCTCTTTCCTTCCCTCCATCCCCCCCCCCACTTACTTCCATCTCCCTCTCATTCTTTTCTCCTCCTTTACTCATCCAGCATCTTTTCCTCCTTTTTCTACTTTAATTTTTTTTTTCAGCTCCTCGTTCTCTCTACCCCTCCATTCCTCCTCCTCCTCCTTCTCATCCACTCTACCCCTCTATTCCTCCTCCTCCTCCTCCTCCTCCTCGACATGGCTGATAACCCACCGTCCAAACACTCTAGGCTAAGGGAAGGAGGCACTCTGGCACCCACCTGGCACTCTGATGACCCTCAGAGTGCCACTTTCCCTCACATCCTCCTCTATAGTCGCTCTCCTCCCTTTTCCTTATTTCTTTTCTCTTCTTCCCTTCTTTCTTTCTTTCTCAGCGCATCCTTCTCTCTTTCTCGAGTTTTATCCTTGACTTACCGTACTTTCCCATCATTTTCCCTCCCACCTCACTTCCCTCTTTTTTCACCCTTCTCCCCTCTTACTTTCCTCCTCTTCTTCCCTCCCTCCTGCCTCCCTCCCTCCGTCCCTCCCTCATTCTCCTCTGCATGACTGATAGCCCACCGTTCAAACACTCAAGGTCAAAGGAAGGAGCACTCTGGCACCCACCTGGCACTCTGACGATCTACAGAGGGCCACTTGTTCTCAACTTCCTCTCCTTTGTATTCCCTCTCTTCGCCAGTCCTTCTTTCCCTTCCCATCCTCGCTTCTTTTTTCTCTTTCCAGCTCATTCTTCCCTCTTCCTCTCGCCCTCGCGTCTCATACTGTCTTCATTTTCTTTTCTTCCTAGCTCATCCTTTTCTTTCGTCTCCCCTTCCCTTCTATTCCTCCTCCTCTTTCCCCCCGTACCCCTCCCTCCTTTCTCTTTTCTGCAACTCTCCTACCTTTCTATTTTTTACCTCCTCCTCCTCCTCCTCCTCCTCCTCGGCACGCCTGATGACTCCATCGTCCAAACACTCCAGGCCAAAGTAAGGAGCATTCTGGCACCCAAGGCTCCTGGGACCCTGTGATGACCTCCAGAGAGCCACTTCACATAAGTCACTCCCTCACTTAACCCAACCCTACTCCCCACCTGCTTGCCTTTTGGTAACCTGATCACACCGTCTTGGTAACTCACGCTAAATCTGGCTCAAAGAACACAGACAACCTGTAAAATCAACTTTGTTTACATTCATTTAACTTCCGATACAATATACCTTAGTATTATTTACGTACATATCTCTCTAACACCTTGGTAATCCACATCCACACACAAATCCACATCCACACATAGAGCTACAGTCTCAGTAACTCACATTCACTTTCTATATTACATGATTAACATTCACTCTCACATTTCTCTCACTTCTTGCAAACAGCACTACATACTTCTTTCCAGATGGCAGTACCAAACTATTCCCTTCAATACGGTGACGTCTTTTGTACTCTGCTCCTTCTATCATCGGATGTTTTTATTCATATAAGATGTTTTAATCAAGAGGGGTTACGTATAGCCTTCGTTAACCACTTCACTACCAGGACGCGTTTGTATGGCGAGTAAAGTTGTCAGGTGGTAGCAAGAATTAGACATTACCGTACTGAAGACGTCAACCCTTTTTATCCTTGGCATCAGGGAGGAAACAGACCACCCACGTATTCCCTTCATGTCTTGAAAGGTAACTACGGTATAAAGGGGCACAAGACGGAGACCAGAACTCCCCTCTCTCCCTTGCAGGTGACCCACCCGCCCAGCTGGGGAGATTGTACTTAGGTCTTCTTTTATCCTCCGCTTCATGTCTCGAGCATCAAAGAGACTTTTTCTAAGGGTCGTATTCCAAGCGGCTTTGTAGATTTTATAACAAAGTCTGCAAAACAAATCGCCAAAGAATACGTGCTAAGAAGACTCCTATGATGTTTCTCTAGATTCCCCAGTTCATATGCGGACACGTGGACTTAGGTAATGAAGTAACGTCGATGCCTGAGTATAAAGGTGTACAATTGATGGAAACACACACAATTACTGATATTGACCCGGCTCTTTTGTCATACGGTACTGCAGGATGTATACACCAAACTCTTATATTCAATTAGAAAAGAAAAATAATAACTGTCTATTACCACGACCATGACCAAAACCATGACGACGATGACGAAAATGACAATGATAATGAGATCACAACCATGACCATGACGATGAAGATGATTATGACAATGAACCATGATGATGACAATGACGATACTGATGACGATATGATGACGACGACGACGATGCTTACAGTGCTGGTGTACTTATTTGACCTAAGCGAAAGATTTATGCCATACTACATTTCAGACACTTCTCTAATATAGTGAGTATGCCAAGAGCTTAATTGGGTGAATGAGAGAAAGCTTACGGTGTACAATTCTACGGGGTTACTCATCCTTATTTACTGCCTTGCAAGAACTGACTCCAGCACGATAACGTCTCTGTCACTTAATTCTCAATATCAACAGACGCTTTTATTACCACCAGAAGCTTTTATTACCATAAGACTATTTTACTACCAACAGACGATTCAATTCACTTTTCGAGGGGGGTCAAGAACCAGTTACGAGGAGGCGTCATCGTAAAAGCGGTTAATTATGACTTTATTTCGTCAATGTCCTAAACACTCTTTCAGCATGACAATTACCACAATCACATGAAATCCTAAAATAATGTTTGTACTGATGATTCAATAAGTCATATATAATCGGGTATACAAAATAATGCTTTTTTTCCCCTACATGCTACATTTTGATTGAAGAGAAGAATAACAGCGATGAAAGACAGAACAACCTCAAGTAGAAACAATTAAAAAATTCCCTCCCTCCCCCCTCTCTCTCTCTCTCTCTCTCTCTCTCTCTCTTTCCATACTGCACCTGTACCTGTGTGTATGCTACTGTACCTATATGTACCTTATTGCCTGCCTTACCATGACTCTGTTCTTTCTCCCCTCCTCTCCCCACCCTATGCATCCTCTCCAATTTCACTCTACATCATCCAATCAGCCTATGCATATACGTTTTATCTTCCTGTTCCTCATACGTGTATCTTACAGTATTTCTCAGATTATACAATACACACACACACACACACACACACACACACACACACACACACACACACACACACACCACACACAGGTTACATAACATTCTCTCTCTCTCTCTCTCTCTCTCTCTCTCTCTCTCTCTCTCTCTCTCTCTCTCGCATCCTACCCATTTCCCTTCCCACATCACCCAATCAACCTAGCCATATACAGTACATCCCCCCTTCAAGCTCCCTTTTTATGCATCAACTCTCTCTCTCTCTCTCTCTCTCTCTCTCTCTCTCTCTAACCTCCCAGTCCCCAAGCATTCTCCTCCCCCCTCAACCCTTTTCTCTTAGTAAGCAGTTCCAAACTCCTGCCTTCAGAGACTCGACCTCTTCCCAGTAACCATCGCGCCTTCCCAAAAATCATCACGGCGTCCCAGAATGAACAGGGAGGGGAAAAATACAAGACTTTTCGTTTTCCCCTCGGCACATGGGACTTGTATCCTTCTCCTCCTCCCCTGTAACCCGGCACGGAGTTATTATGTACCATTACTTTATCCAGGTTAACTGGAAACGTCTTGAGAAAAAGGCGAGAGAAAAAAAGAAAGTGAGAGAGAGGTAAGGCCCATGTCGCTCATCTTCCACGACTCCACCAAACACTCACTCGTTACCGGAGGGGGATTAATGGATAACGCCCCCCCCCCGTCAAAAAAAAAGGGGAAACCAAAAAACTCTCCCCAAATAATACCTTCCACCATCCACAATCCCTCTCACCAACCATCTCTCAATCGTCAACCATCAATTTTCCCCCCTTCAACTTTCAGACCCTCTCAGATTCTTCCCAAGGGCCCCAAACGCGAAACTAAATCCCGGTAAAAAATGCGTGGAGGGATTTAGCGATGCATTACATTCTTAATGAGGTTCTATTAATTACCGGGCGTAATTAAGAAAGAGGGTGGGGAGCAGCCGGGCGTGGGGACTCGAGGGTGTGTGTGTGCGTGCGTGCGTGCGTGCGTGCATGCGTGTGCTGTGCGTGCGTGGGGGTGGGGGGGCAGTGGCGGGTGGGAGAGAGATAGCAAGGTGAGATGGTTCCTGTGTGTGTGTGTGTGTGTGTGTGTGTGTGTGTGTTGAAGGCAGGTGTCTTGTGCGTGGTTGTGTTAGTAGCTGTACAGTATATTAGCAGTATTTAAGTACCCATACACTACACACCTAAACTCTAAGGTGACGTCTTCCACATTTACTTGTTACAATCACCGGACGATTTTGCTCAGCTCCGGCAGTGTCTTGTGGTCAGGGTTATATAATTCTGGGTACCGAATTACGACTCGACACAGTTTCAAGGAAATTTATTACAGATAAGGTGTAAATGAATGCTATGTCTTGCCTCTTCAGTTATAAAAAGCTATTACAAAGCCGGATAAAATCGCCTGGATATTGCAAGAATGAAAATAATGCGTCCTCGGATTAAAGAGACTAACCCCTATGCTTGGAGTAGTCTTAGCTAAATTATTACATGGGAGTGGCGAGAATTAAATAAAGAAGTCATTCTTCGTTGTCGGAGCTGAATCCCCCACTAACAGAGATGTCCCACTTAGCTACGTAAAATCCTCTGGTAGCAGCAAGACTAAATGAGAAAACCTGCCAACGTCGCGAAGCAAGTGAGGGATGTTTTAGGAGACCATATGCGCGTGCGTGTGTGTGGGCGAAGGAAGCTGGGGAGAATTAGCTATGGTAGTAAATGAATGTTTGAAGAATGATTTTGAGTTAGCTCAAATAAGAGTATACTGCAAATTTTGACAGAGAGAGAGAGAGACCCTGACCCACTTCTTCCTATAAAGGAGGGTGATACCCGCCTACCGTCCCTATCTCTCTCTCCCTCTCTCTCTCTCTCTCTCTCTCTTGCTCATCACCCACTGGCTTTCAGGTACTATCTACATAATTAATCCTCCTCCTCGTCCCATTATTTTCCCTTCACGATGGAACTTCAGGATTAAGAACAGGCCGAGTAAATTGGCCGGGGGTTAGCAAGGGGGAACTTAATTATCGGCGAGCCACGGAACTATAGGGGTGAATAAATATCAGTTAGGAGAGAGATGGGTCTGGAAAATGGTGGAGGAGTAGGGACAAAGTGAGTTAGAGCGAGCAAAAAGGAGAGTGAATAACCAGCCTAAAGAAGGAAAAAGGGTGAATTAATACAGGTCAGGAGTGACAGGAGTTAGGAAAATGATGAATAGGTAGGGATAAAATGAGTTATGGTGAGCAATAATAAGTTAATAACCAGCCTAGGGAAGGACAGAGGTGAATTAATATAAGTTTGGAACGATGTGGGTGGGTCAGGGATACAGTGGACAAATTAAGAATGAGGGGACTGACTTTCGTAGGGTATGGGAATTACCTTTAAGAAGAATGGGAAAATTAAGAGCGGTGGGTACCGTATGATACACGCATACACACCCGGCACATATACATACATGCACAAATACATAATACATACATATACACATACATAAATACACACATACAAACATATCTGCGCCTATTAGCCCAAAGCAGGTTCACTACAGGATAGGACCTTAACCTCTGAGGGGGAGTGATAACCAAAAGTAACCACTCCCCATGCGAGCTACAGTACGTATGGACGGGAATGTGTGTGTGTGTGTGTGTGTGTGTGTGTGTGTGTGTGTGTGTGTGTGTGTGTGTGTGTGTGTGTGTGTGTGTGTGTGTGTGTGTGTGTGTGTGTGTGTGTGTGTGCCATAAGTAGACTATCACACAATCACAATACTATAGCAAATATATTAACTCGGGTTGGCCTGTCCGTGGATTTATCAAGTCTACCAAGTAACACTAATACCTCCCTGTTAAGTTTCAGAAAATTTCCTGTACTTAACCTTCGATAAGTGAACATTCTTGATTCCGGCTAGCGTCACAATGCTTCCTTCTGCTCAGTGAAAGCCAGTGTAGGCATAGAGGTTAAAATCTGTCACCATGGCCATTTTGACTGACGAGAACTTTCAATTTCACTGTAGCTAACGCCCAACAATTTTATTAACATCAGGGAAGCTCTCTGTAGCCAAGGGGTAAAGAGTTTCTTCCCAACGATCTGGCTACGATGCTGTCTCGTAAGGTTCGAATACATTATTTTATTGATTTTAATTAGGAATATATAGTTGCTAGCAATATTAAGCCTTCAAAGTACTTTTAATCGGGTACACGTACTGTAAATTTAAACCACAATGGAAATAATTCACCTGCAATCAATAGAATAAATTACTGGAAGCATATGATGACCGGAAATAAATGGGAGTTAATCAGTCACTAAGTAATAGCAATCAAATATCGATAATGGGTAAGCTCTAACTTTGTCTCACCTTTCCTTGTCATTCTTACCCTGTACCAGACCATAAACAATGAGGTACGTATGGGAGTATAAACCAATGAACAGACGGGAGAGAAAGTCAGCATCAAGTATGAGAAATAAAGAAATCATTCAGGGAAACGAGAGAGAGAGAGAGAGAGAGAGAGAGAGAGAGAGAGAGAGAGAGAGAGAGAGAGAGAGAGAGAGAGAGAGAGAGAGAGAGAGAGAATGTCAGAAATCAGTATGAGAGAAAAACAAGAAATCATTAGGGGTAAGAAAGTAAAAAGCAAGGGAAATGAAAGAATAATCACTAATTGAAAAGAAAGTGAGAGACAATTACGGGCTGAAAAGAAGAAACTGCTGAAGGAAGAAAAACTGAAACATGGGAGAAAGAAGAAATCATTAAATCTGGAAGTTAAAAAGGTAATGAAAAGTCGGAGAACAAGAAGAGAAGAAACAACCACAGTGGAAGACAAAAAAAAGGAGCAAAAATTACACACACAAAAAAAGACAAGATTGGGAGGTGGTAATTAGACGATGGAAAGTGCGAAAAAGAATTAAGAGGGGAGGAAAAGGTGAACGAAGAAGGAAAAGATTAATAAGGAGAGAACATGGTAAAAATGAGAATAAAATAAGGATGAAAAGAGAGAAGTGGACGGAAGACAAAATAAACAGGGAGAATGATAATTGAAAAAAAAAGAAGATCGGAACAGAAGATCTATGTATAAAAATAATGGGAACAGCAGTGTGTGTGTGTGTGTGTGTGTGTGTGTGTGTGTGTGTGTGTGTGTGTGTGTGTGTGTGTGTGTGTGTGTGTGTGTGTGTGTGTGTGTGTGTGTGTGTGTGTGTGTGTGTGTGTGTGTGTGTGTGTGTGTGTGTGTGTGTGTGTGTGTGTGTGTGTGTGTGTGTGTGTGTGTGTGTGTGTGTGAGAGAGAGAGAGAGAGAGAGAGAGAGGTAAACAAGAAGAATGGAAGAGACACAGTGAGTGGCTGAAAGAAAAAAAGGGGGGGAAGGAAAGAAGAATGAGGAGGAGGCTGAAAGAAGATAAAAGGAAGAAAAGAAAAAGGCTAATGGAAGAGAGAGGGGGATGGAAAGACGAAGAGATATAATGGGATGTGATATGGGTGAGAAGGAGGAAGAGGAGAAATGGGAGGGAGAAGGGGAAGAGTATAGAGGAGAGTGAAGGATGACTGAGAGGTTGATGGATGGAGAGACGAATAGTAGGTACTGTGGGAGATGAGAGGAGGGAAAGAGGGGTAATGAAAGGGAAGGGTGTGTAGTGGGCTATGTGTGATGAGGGTGGAGGGAGTGATGTGGGGATGACGAAGGAGAGAGTGATGAGAGAGTCATGAGAGTAGGAGAGGTGAGAAGGGGACAGGGGGAAGAGAGTGCTGCGGAAGTGAAAGTGGAGGTAGGGATGGAGGGGATGGTGGAATCGGAGTTTGGAGGTGATGGAGCTGAGGGAGATGTAGTGGGGAGGGAGGCGTGGAAGTAAGATAAGAGTAGGACAGGGGTGGGGGTGGGGGTGGGGGTGGAGGTGGGGGTGGGGGAGGGGGTGGGGGAAGGAGTGGGGATGGCGGATGGTGAGGAGGGGCTGTATTGATCCTAGTGAGAGGTACACTGAGGAGTTTATTACGTGGGGGTGATGTCAGCACTTATCCAGCAAGAACGGTTTGGTGAGGGTAGGGGAGGGGGAAAGGAGTCGTATCCATACCTGCAAAAACGTACACAGAACAAGAATATACACGCAAACTGGAAATCAAGCCTCCTTATACAAGCCTTCCATCCACAGGTTTTAAATCATTCCTTGTTCTGTAAGAGGTGGTGGGGAGCGAAAGTGTACCATGATATACTATACATACAAGTAAACAAAGGCCAAATATGGTAAATCATTATCACAGACCTTCACTGTCTTTTATCTTCTCTTATTTTCGATTCAGATTCATCAGTTCTTCCTTTTGGTTTCCATCACTGATTCCACATTTTTTTTCCTCTCCATGTATTTACATTGTACTCCTTTTTCTGTGTCCGCATTTTTTGGACGGTCCCGCATGGCCTTATTTTCTCTCTTCGGTGTTTTGATTGGCCTTAATCAACCACATTTTCCTTAACGTAATTCCTTCCGCATCAGGCTATGCTATATCCAAAACTGAAAGTAAATCTCTCTCTCTCTCTCTCTCTCTCTCTCTCAATTTCCCCCTTCCTCTGCAGCCCTTTTACACTAACCTTCTTCCTCCTTTTTCACCAACTGTGCCTTTCCTCTCCAAGTTCCTATTCTCCACTGTCAGACTGTCCTACATTCACCAGTTTTCTTGTCTTTTGTTTTTTCCCCGTTCAATTCCTCTTCTACCTTCACCCTCCCCTCCCATTTCCAGCGTTTTCATATCCATCCATCATCTCCCCGTTATTAGCCTTTCCCATTTCTCCTCCTCTGCTACCCATTTCTCTTTCTCTTTTCCCCATTCGACCCTACCCAATCCATACCTCCCCATGACCTTGCTATACACTCCTCCTCGTCTTCGTCCTCCTCCTCCTCCTTTGCTTATATGCATCTCCCTCCAGCCTGCATACTTCCTCATCAAACTCTCCTCCTCCCGACTCACATACACGTACCCCACTTCCCTCCTCTTCCTTCCTTCTACACGCTTACCTATTCCATTCTCCTCCTCTTCCTACTCCCCTACTATCCCCCTCAGCCTCACCTCCTCCCAAAACCCTCCTCTCCCCCACCCAAGTACCTCTCACCCCGCCCCCCCGGAAATATACTGCCCAGGGTAACTATCGCGGTAAAAAATTATAGAGAGCTCAGACGGGGCCAAATCTCACCGTGCGTCACGATGGTATAAACTTTACGATTCAATAACACCCTTATTTTACTTGGCCCCTAAAGCATCTTATTGCAAATTTCCCCACTCCCGTTATGGCCTGGGAAACGTGCGGGTGTGTGTGCGCGCGCGACTGTGTGGAGGAGGAGGAGGAAGAGGTGGAATTTGTGTGTGTGTGTGTGTGTGTGTGTGTGTGTGTGTGTGTGTGTGTGTGTGTGTGTGTGTGTGTGTGGACAGGGAATGACTGGATGGAGAGTAAAGAAAAAAAGTATGGTTGTGAATGGGTCTAGGAGTATGAATGTGGGCTGTAGGTAAGAAAGGAGAAAACTAAAGAGTCGTGGTTGGTCGTTAGATTAGGTCAGGTCAGATTAGAGTTACAGATCAGGGTTAGAGGAAACTAAATTCATTAACTCCAACAAGGTTACCATCCCCAGCAGAATATGGTGCTAGTCACGAAGAGGTACTATGGAAGAGATGAAGAACCGCATCATTCTTTTTCTGCCACTGAGCTACGTGAAATACGATGCAAAAAGAAAAGAAAATCGGGACAAGTTAAGATGAATGTAGTATAGCAGCAGAAGCCTACTGAGAAATCAACAAAATTCATCCTCTTCGATATCCACATAAAAAAAAAAATCAATACACAAATAAATAGGAAAAGATTTACAACACACACATCCTTCTCGGTCAACATCTTCTGAGACTCCACATAAAATATTCCCTCTCGGACACTTTCAACCTCATCATAAAAAAAGAAAGAAAAAAAAAAGGATCAACAAGAAAGGAGGGGAAAAAAAGATTTATATATACAAAGGCAACACCGATCTTATGTTCAAGGTAGATAAAGGAGAAATTCTCTCTCTCTCTCTCTCTCTCTCTCTCTCTCTCCCTTCGTCACTCCTGTTCCTCCCTATTCTCTCTTTCTCCTCCCTTCTCCTTTCCCACCTTCGCCTCCCTCTCTTCTATTCATTTCTCTCCTCCTCTTCCTTCCTTCTTCCTTTTCCTCCTATTCGCTTGTTCTTTCCTCTCCCCTCCTGTACTCCCTTTCCTCTATCCTCTTTTTCCCTACACTTTTCTCCCTATCCTCTCTCTCCTCCCTTTCTTTTTCCCTTTCCTTCCCTCTCCCTTTCCACTCTCTATACTCCCCTCTCCTGCCTCCCCTCTTCTCCCCTCGGTGGATAAGTAACCAATGGAATTATCTTGTTAAACCTCTTGTCTCGACCCGGGGGAACTTTTCTTATAAGCTTGGTGAAGAGGGAGTTGCACAGACGCGGAGGGAGACGGGACGAAGGGAGAGGGGAAAAGGGAAAGAGGAGGGAAGGAAGAGAGGAGAGAGCCGGAGGAAGAGGGAGGGAGAAAGAGAGGGAGGAACAAAGGAAGAGCCACGCGGGATGGGAGAGGGAAGCGAGGAAAGAAAGAAAAAGAGAAGAACAAAAAAGAATAGAACTGAGCACAGTACTGAATAGAATAGCACAGAAGGAACAGGATGGGAAGGAAAGAGGAGAAGTGATGAAAGAGAGAAAGAGAGAGAGAGAGAGAGAGAGAAGGGGGGGGGGCAAGGAAAAGAAAGAAAGGACGACCGGGACGGGAATGCAAGGAAGAACGAAACAGGAAGCGAGTAAAAGTGGACAAGGGAGAGAGAGGGGAGGGAGGGAGAGAGAGAGGAGAGGAAGGGAGGGAGGTAAGGGACAGAGATATTCCCCAAAGGTTTTATATTCTTGTAAGATAATTCGAGGGGAGAGGATCCTTGAAGCGACCACTCTTCGCGGCTGTTTGAAGTTCTGGTGATTGAAGTGGGGCACAATAAAAGATTTGATGTATGCCCAGACATTTGGTTTTTATGTGGCGTCGGCGATCAAGTGCTCTCTCTCCATGGCTCCCTGGACGCTGAGGGGGTAGGAGGAGGAGGAGGAGGGGGGTAGAAGAGCAGGAAGAGGGAGGGAAGAGAAGGAAGAAGGAGAGGGAGGGAGAAAGTGAGGGAGGAACAAGAGGAAGAAAGAGCAAAGCGGAATAGAGGTAGAAGAGGGAGACGATGAGCAAGGTAGAAGAGGTTGAGAGGATGTAAAGGAGGAGGGAAAAGGAGGAGGAGAAGGAAAAAAGAAGGGAGAAGGAAAAAAGGAGGGACAAGGAAAAAAGAGGGACAAGGAAAAGATGAGGAAGAAAGACACAAGATGAAAAGAGAGAGAGAGAGAGAGAGAGAGAGAGAGAGAGAGAGAGAACGGGAGAGGCAGAGAAAGAGAAAATAGACGAAAAGAGTCAAGGATTTGGAAAGGAGGGAGGTGAATAAAAAAAAGGAAAGAAGAGGATACATTTTGCAGACGAAGCGGGACTAGTAAAAGGCAGGAAGGAAGGAAGGAAGGAAGGGAGGAGAAGGAGGAGGAGGAGGAGGAGGAGGAGGAGGAGGAGGAGGAGGAGGAGAAGGAGGAGGAGGAAGAGGAGGAAGTGATGGTAAGAGAATGATCGACAAGACGGATGAAGGAAGAGATGGAATAAAAGAAGAGATAACGGAATGGAAGTGAAGGAAGTAATGAAGGAAAAGTAATCACAAAAGTAGGAAAAAATAATGGAAAAAAAAGCAGAAAGAATTTATGATAACAGGATTGGAAAAGAAACATAGCCAGGAAGTCAGGAGGGAATAGGAGAGCACATAGGTAAGATGAATGAAGGAAGAGGAAAAAGAACGAGTAGGAGAACTAAGAAGGGTGATGAATCAGAACATGTGTCAGGGAGGAAAGATGGATGGATGATAAGCCGAGTGGTGTGAGAAGGGGATGAGGAAGGAGAAATGAAGGGGTCTATCATGTCATTCACATCCAGTGTACCTTAGACTCATTCTGGTTGTCACTGTTAGTTTTTGTCAAGTTCAATGCAAAAAACATCTCAGTTCAGGCCTATTTAAAATCAATTTGGTAATATCAATTCCCTTGTGGTGTCTTCAGGATAGTCGGTGAGACTGACGTCAATATACAGTAAATGGCTTCGGCGGCCATTCATTACCACACCTTTCACTTCAAAACCGCACATTTCACCACCGACACTGAAACATCAACTCATTTAATCACTATTCATTTCAACAACCATTCATCCAGCAGGTTGTTTCTACACCAAAATATTACAACATCTTCCCTTGTAGCACCTCCATCTGAGTATCTCTCGTTTCAACACCTGCCACACACCAGGTCAGGTTAAGTTTGATGCTAGGCTCGAATGTGCTGGATTAAGTTATGACATTTTTAAAGGTACTGCTAAAATGCGTTGTTGTGGCTGTTGCTGTTGTTGTTGTTACCCCAAGCGCTCTCTGAATGTGAACCCAGTGGGCAACAGATAAAAAAAGTTGGGAAGCATGTAATACGGTAAAAACCGAGTACAGAGGGGAGAAGCAACAAGACAAATTAAGACATGGAGTGTGAATGACGGAAGAGCAGAAAAACAATAAAGAAATAAAGCAAGATTTGTATGAACACTGTAGAAGAAAGGGCACCAGATTCGAATGAGATAAAAGAGGATAGGAAAATGGGAGAGGACAAACTGAGGCACGGGTTCGAAACAAGTCACAAAATCTAAAAATAAATCATCTAACGAGGAAACTGACGAAATACACAGCATCTTTTTAAAAAAAGGACAAACTAAAAGGACAAGATCGAACATTATGGGCATCATACAAACAGAGAATCATCGTTGCTTCAAAATATCACCTCAGCATCAATAAAACATCATAATAACATCAAAATAAAGCAACATCAAAACATGGTAGTAAAATCAAAACATCATCCCAACAACTCATCATCAAAACATTGAAAAAAAAAAATCGCAACATCAAAACACCGCAGTAATATTAACCCATCATCGAAATAAAGTCGCAAAATTAGAACGACACAGTAACATCAAAGCATCGCGAAAAATTGACGGAAAGAATATTACGAAACCACACCATGACGTCTGGAAATAGGTCAAGAGGTCAGAATAATTTTAACGCGGTCAGCACGATGAAGTCTTCCAAATCATATTCTTCCCACCCGAACATGATTTTATCCAGCACTGGGAGAGATGGCTCAGTGGAGAGGTTACAAATATTCTCCTTTATCCCCTTGCTCCCGGACACTTTATTCTTGTTACAGCCAAAAGATTTTATTAATCTTAGTGCAATGGTTTAGGTCTTCCCTCCCCTCCATCCTCTCTCTCTCTCTCTCTCTCTCTCTCTCTCTCTCTCTCTCTCTCATGAACGCAGGTTTTACACGATACGAGTTTTTCTTAACTTTTCTTTTTTTCTTTTATCAGATTCCAAAACAGACAGGGATAGAGAGGGGGTCCTTGACAAACTCTCTGATAGGAGTGGAGGGGAATAACAATCGAGAAATCAGAATAAGATGTGAAACTTAAATAACAAGCTGGCTTTTACAATGTTATCTCGATTCATGGATTTCCCTGTATTTCTCAATGACAATGCGATGGTTGAAATAATTATCTTTCGTACAATCTACCCTTTCACGCACTGCCCTTCATTCTTAATATAAACTAGATCTTCATATTCGGGTATTATTATTTTTTGAGTTTCATTCTATGCCAACACAGCATGCATTATGTAACTGCGTTTTGCAATTCATTCAGTGCCAATGACATTATTCCAGGCATACCAGATTATTATTTCTATGAGTGCCGAAACAGTTAGCACTTTATAATTTTTGTTACAATAGTATTCCACGAGGTGAGTAGTTACAGGATCGGGTTAAATCTTTAATCGCGACTTGGTAACTACACTCACATCACATTAACTTGGTCTAAACTTGCCACCTCTCCATCTCTAATGCTGAACAGTAACAAAAGGACCATTAAAAAAAAGGTACTAATCACGAAGAAGTGTATGGCTATGATAAACAGCCGTAGTATTATCTTATTTCTGGCAATGAGACAACAATCACCCAGCAAATGGGCGAAAGCCTTCCCCAAATCAAGGTGAAAGAAACACAGTTCTATTTTGAAACATTGGTAGATTTCTTCGTATTCCCACTGTATCATTACATAAGTCACTGACATAATCGGCATGGACATAGTTCACGAGAGCTACTATACAATTGTGACACATTTTTTCAGCCATAATATTTTTACAACGTAGCATATTTTTAGCTGTACCAACTCTATCGTAGTAAATATAAGAGAGTATGAAAAATTCTGAATGGAAGCTATTTTTTCGCCACCACGTGTGCTGTTCAGTCTATGATGACAAGAAAAGAACGAGTAAAAACGCCACTCCATACCGATAGTTCACCCCTAAACCATAGTTTTTTTTTTTTTTTTTTTTTTTGAGGGGGGGGAAGGTGAAATAAGTATCGCAGAATGTTTTCCCATGGACGCTATTTTTTTTTTCAGTCTGTGTGTTGGGAGTCCAGGATGACATGGATAGAAGCCCATTCTGAAACCTACGGGTATTTTCTTGACTTTAACTCCATCGTAATAATTATATGACAAGAAATTCTGAATGGACACTTAGGAAAAAAAAAAATGTTAATTGGAGTTCATGATGATAAGGAAAGAAGGAGCAGCAAGGTCTATACACGTCAAGTAAGTCACTCCTTAGCTGCAGAATACGGTATCTCTGTCTATAATAATTCTATCATACCATTAAAAATTCCGCAGGGATGTATTATTTTTTTGTCTGTCTGTGTGTGTGTGTGTGTGTTTGTGTGTGTGTGTGTGTGTGTGTGTGTGTGTGTGTGTGTGTGTGTGTGTGTGTGTGAGTCTATAACGGCAAGGAAAAGCAGGTAAAAAAACGCTTTTCCATATGAAGAGTTACAACTGCGTATTTTTTACTATAATAATTTTACTGTATATCGTAGTAATTATAAGTGTAACAAAAATTCCGCATGGAAGTAAAATTTTTAGTTAGTTTGTGTGCTGGGTGTTCATGATGACATGTAAAGAAGGAGCAAAAAAGGCGAGTTTATACCAAAGGGTCGTTCCTGAACCATATAATATTTCTGGCTATAATAACTCTTAGTATAAAAATATTCTGCATGGAAGTAAATTTTTAGCCAGTTTGTGTTGGGAGTCCATGATGACAAGAAAAGAAGGAGCAAAAAGGTGAGCTGGGGGATTACATCACAGGGGTAGGAGTGGGGGATTGGGGTAGGATGGTGTAGGGGAAGGGATACAAAAGAGTACAAAGGGAAGCAAACAGCAACAGACCTAATCGTCCTTTCGAGGCTGCTTGTTGAAGAGAAGACCATCACTATGATATGTAATTCTACAAGCTGAAGGTAAGGATAGTACAACAAGAAGGATGGTGTTGGGTGGAGGTAGGGTGGTGATGGGGTGGGGATAGGGTGGTGATGGGGTGGGGGTAAGGTGGTATGGGGGATGGGAGGTTGGTGGAGGGAAGGAGGCCAATGCAGGAGCAAATTACGAACTGCCAGTCCCCACTTTTTCTTTTTTTCACCCCTTCCTCTCTTTGCCCTCCCGTAAAACTTGAGGGGCAAAAATATGCGAAAAATGAAATTATAACGCAAAAAAGCTGCCAATGTGTCAATTTTATTAACAGTAATATTCCACACCGGTATGAAATGTTACGTAGTTCTGGGCTGGAGAAAAAATAAAAAAAACACAGAGGGTTTTTTTACGTGAATTTAGCATGATAAAAAATAAAAGAGACATTTTTAGCACAACCCGTTTTAAATATCAAGAATTATTTATGAAGACGGACAAAAATACGAGAGATGAGGGGGAAAAAAATAGCGTGAGGGCATAATTTATTGAAATCAAAAAGACTCGGAATTAACTGTTAATATGGCGGCCTGTGTTTATGATCCCACTAAAGTAGAGTCACACCAGACGCAGGGGGAGGAGGAGGAGGAGGAGGAACTGACAAGAAATGCATAGGTGCGGGAGAAGGAATGAGGACGAAGGAAAGAAGGTAGATGGGAGTGGGGAAATCGTGAAATGACAGAAGCAGAATACGGAAGTGAGTGGAGTGCAGTGGGAAAGTTGAAGGGAATTACAGGGGAAGCTGGAGGGAATTGGTGTGGGGAGGGGGTGAGGGCGACCTGAAGGCAAATAACAGGGGTACGAATATGGGTCTGGGTTGAAGCTGTGCGTAAGAGGTAACGGGTAAGACGGAAAGGATTAGCAAAGGATAAACAGAAGTGCAAGAACTGGGGGGATGGGGTTACGTACGAGGGAAAGGGGTTACAGGTAAGAGAACAATTATTAAGAAGGATCCTATATAATGTGGAATGAAACTTTGTAGCACCTCTTACAGAGCGATTTGTTTTGTATAATACGCCTTTTTATCTTGTTGTACATCACTCAGGCAAACTATGTCTATACAAATAAAATACAAATAGACACATGGGTTGTAAAGCATTATATTTTGGTGTGGAAACGGTGCTACCAAGTCCCCCACGCCACCTGGAATATTAACACACAATTGGACCTATCCAATCATGCTCTCTGGCTTTCCTGATTACAGGTATACCGGTAACTACCATTAACCCAAGGACGAAACACTTACCTTGTTATTCTTAATGATTCAGTTCAATCCACCATTGTGAAGGGGTTAGTAAGAGCTATATACAAACCCTTCCTTTAGAAAAGTCTCTCTCTCTCTCTCTCTCTCTATCAGTTGGATAGGAATACTGTACAACAGTATTCATCCAATATTAGCACGAATAAATAAATGAAAATCTTCATAGTGAAGGGGTTAAATAAAAAGTATGGGGGGTGGGCGGGAAGACAGTTTTCCTTATGAAAGTAAAATCATACAGACAGAGCAAGAGTAAGTATAAATCAATATAATCGTGGTGAAATCGTTATGCAAAAAGGAGAGAAGGAAGTATGTAGAAGATGTAGATATTACAGCCTCTACTCCCAGCCTTACAGATACGAGGGGGAAAATATACATGCCATTCTCGCCTTGCTTGGGACATGAATACTAAATGGCCTTTATGGGGCCCGGGCGGAGGAGAGGGACACGTGGGGAACTTGCATTAAGAGGACAGAGAAAAATACCGTATATAATAACGTTGAAATGGAACAAGCGAGTGAGATCTTCGTTCATGTAAGGAGAGAAGAGAAAAAGATAAAAGTAAATATTCAGAAGA
The DNA here is from genome assembly GCF_032717465.1 of Coenobita brevimanus. Taxonomy (NCBI): domain Eukaryota; kingdom Metazoa; phylum Arthropoda; class Malacostraca; order Decapoda; family Coenobitidae; genus Coenobita; species Coenobita brevimanus. The sequence goes on from NC_137042.1 coordinate 24,081,440, forward strand.
AGTGAATGAGATCTTGTTCCTTTAAAAAGAGAAAGAAAATAATAAACAAGCATACAGTGCAACACATCAGTAAGGTCTTAGCTAAAATAAGGTGGAAAAAAAAAATTGTAACTTTCCACTGAGGTTCACTACTCGACCGGGCTTTATCCTCGATGGGAGCATTGCAGTCTTATTAGTAAAGTCCGAAGGAAGGAAGAAACGTCTGTAAGTGATGAATGTAAAAGTCGACGTGCACTGGGATGAACTAATAAACGTAGGGTGGGAGGAGGCAAGGAGAACTCCGGAAGCAGGACTTACGGAGACAATGGGAAGCATGAGGTAAGGATTCAGTATACAAGTCGGGGTACAGGTGACGGGGGACTGGATATGGGTATAAAACGACTGGAAAGAAAAACGACAGTTCTAATGGTTATGTTTGTGTGGAAAAATAAGAAAGGACATACTACTAGCACAACTTTAAACTTATTCCAAGGCTTGGGGTTTGAATTATGGATACGGGGAAGACAGAAAGCACGACGAACATGCTGCCACCACAGTTCCAAGAAAATAAAAAAATGAGCTGCAGGAAATGATAAACAAAAACACAGCATACTAATAAGATCCTACCTCACAAAAGAAAACAAAACGAAATTAGGTAATAAACTTGAAATGCAGAACACTAGTGAGGTCTGGCCGAAGAGGGCAATAGTAACAGCAGTGTTAGTGGTGGTGGGAGCATGGTAGTTCTAGTGGTAGTGGTAGTAGTAGTAACAGCAGTGACTGTAGTGGTGGAAGTATGGTATTTCTAGTGGTAGTGGTGGCAGTAGTAACAAAAGTGACTGCTGTGATGAAAGTATGGTAGTTCTAGTGATAACCGTAGTAGTAATAGCAGTGGTAGTAGCAGTAGCTCTAGAGGCTTGGTAGTAGTACTAACAATGGTAGTGGTAGTAACAGTGGTGGTGGTACTTATGGCAGCCATGGTTGCACTGCAGGAAGTATCAAGATCAAGCCGGGTGAGGCTCAGCTGGGAAGGGAACCATCAAAACGAGGTCATCTCCACGCTGGACCTTATAAGATGACGCCAGGCCACGATCACACACACGATAACAGAACCAGGCCACTCTAGTTTTGGTCTTGACCCCAGCTGCTGTCTGGGGTAAAAGACACTTCTGTCTTGTTGCTTTTAACTGCGAGATCGTGCAGGGGGCAATAATTCACAGGGAAACAGGTTGAAAAATTACCAAAGATGAAAGCCAGGACAAATCACACTCAAGATAAGAGGCCACTGCTCTCTCCTCTTTAGTCAACGGCTACTACTGGTGGAAAAGGCACTTGTTACTTTTCATGGCTGTGAGGAGCAAGAGAGCAGCGACAGCAATAAACTCACACACGACCATGAATAAAAATTACCCAAGATGACAAGCAGCCACAATCACACTCAAGATAAGACAGAAAAGCCAGGACACTCCGGTCTTGTCCACATCTGGTGTCTGGGGCAAAAGCCACGTCCATCTTGTTATTTTTCATGGCGAAGATAGCGGAGGGGGCAATAACTCAAAGGGCAGCGGGGATGAAAAGTTACCCGGGAGCGAGCGTCTGGCAAAAGGAAAACACGGTGGCAACATGAAAGCGTGCAAAGGGGAGCAACTGGCAAACACAAACACGCCCCCCTTGAGAAACATAACTTGAGGCTCCTGCTCCCGTCTTTACTAGCGAGGCGCGGCTTCAATTAAGGTCCTGCATTTCTTCATGGCGTCGTATACATACAGATGGCGGGGCTGAAACGCGTCCATCTGGCAGTCTCAAGTCGGCCCAATTAAGTAATCTTGGTGGAGAATGCTGCTGCTGTCCTCCCAGACCCTAACATTCATAAGGCAGACCCGACACACATACATACAGAGATACACACACGAGTACACATGCGCGCACGAACGCAAAAACACACACACATACACACACACACACACACACACACACACACACACACACACACACACACACACAATCACTCAATCTATCTTTCTATAGCTGTCTGTCTATATCTATCTACCTACAGCATCTATGTCTGTTTGTTTACATATTTAAGCTCACACACACACACAGACACAGACACACACACACACACAAACACACACACACACACACACACACACACACACACACACACAAACACACACACACTCATACAGTACAGTATTCTACAAATGCTAATACAAAGAGTCCTCACTGAAATCGTGGATGAGTTTCAAAGTATGACATCATTTTCCATTCAACAGATCCTGTCAGCTGGGGGAACACTACCAAATCAGATTTACAGGTAGTATAAAGGAAAATTCTCCGTAATTTACTGAAGAGTTAATTAGCTCAAAAGAACACTATATAAGACAAATTATAAGAAGACCCTACGGTACTCCCAATAACAATACAACTAATAAAATGACTGTATATCACAAAGCAATATATGTATGTGTGGCCTTTTAGAGGGCTGACATGTAGGAAAAACTTTGAACGCTGCATACATATCCTGAAGTATACTGACGCATGCATACAAAACACATTTAAGCATACTTTATCAGTGCTCTGAACTCTCTCTCTATTACAATGACGCAAATACATCCGAATACAAATAAATCAGCCTTCCTTTCAACACATGTATGTTCCATGAAATCACACATGTAAATTTTTCCACTTACATTATCAAAGCACAGGCATATATTTCACGGCACACTCACATACACACATTTACGCATAGGCTATACCAGTACACACACACACACGCGCACGCACATATACGTACATAATCACACACACACACACACACACACACACACACACACACACACACACACACATACACTCAGTCACATACACACGCGCAAGCACTATATTCCGACGTGTTTTGAATAGCACTTTACTTCACACACACACACACACACACACACACACACACACACACACACACCGCAAGTAACTACCCTTCTCTCTCTCTCTCTCTCTCTCTCTCTCTCTCTCTCTCTCTCTCCCCGCCTTCTATATGCCTGCTCCGAACGGCGCCTCTCACAGTCCTGCTCTCGCAAATTATGAGCATTTACAGACCGAAATTACCTCGCTCTCGTCCCTCCCTCGAGATACTGGGGGAAGAGAGAGAGAGAGAGAGAGAGAGAGAGTGTGTGTGTGTGTGTGTGTGTGTGTGTGTGTGTGTGTGTGTGTGTGTGTGTGTGTGTGTGTGTGTGTGTGTGTGTGTGTGTGTGTGTGTGTGTGTGTGTGTGTGTGTGTGTGTGTGTGTGTCAGCATACTTACGGCACGGCTTAACAAAAAAACAAAAACACTATTAATAAGGAAAATACGAAATACAACACTACGGAAATATGAAGAAAAATAAGGATGGGGAAGGCCAGGAAAGAGAAGGTGGCAAGTAAGGAGGAAGCGGCAAGGATGGAGGAGGTGGCAAGGAAGGAGGAGGTGGCAAGGAAGGAGGAGGTGGCAAGGAAGGAGGAGGTGGCAAGGAAGGAGGAGGGAGCTAGGAAACACGAAAAGACGAAAATTTCTTCATTATAATAAACAGCAGGAGGAAAAATGACGAGACAAAATGACGGAAAAGAATTTAAGAATGGGGGAATAATATAATGAAGGTGAAAAAATAAAAAACGAAAGGACAATGAATTAAAGAAATAAAATGGCGAGAAAAATGAGTCTTACAAGAATAAAATCTAACGACAGGAAATAACAGGTGTGGATTTTAACAGGTGAAAAAATGTGAGTAAAGTAGGACTAAAATAAAAGACCTAAAACTTTGGAGTTATGAACACTAACATGAGAAAAGAATTAGCAAAATGTGAAAAATAAAAACTATAAAGGAATAAAAGGAATAACAAGAAAGAGACAAGAAGAAGGAAAGATGAAAATGTCAGCGTGTGAAGAAAATCAAAAGAGGGGAGACAATAAGGGCGGGGGTGTGGGGGACGATGAGCATTTTAACAGGCGTGACGGTGAATAGGGAACGGCGTACGAAGGTTTGAGGCGTAATACTGTTGCGGTATTGTTGAGCGGGGAGAGGGTGGGGGGGAAAGAGGGAATGAAGGGGAGGGGAGAGGGTGAGGGAAAGACAGAGGAAGGAAAAGGGAAGGAGATGAGATGGTAGAGATGAGGGTGAGGGGGAGAGGACTGGGAGAACGAGAATGTGCAGGTGGAGGAGGTATGAGGGGAGGGGAAAGGGATGATGGGGGAAGGGGAAGAGTGGGGGAAGGGGGTGTGAAAGGACGGGGAGGGGAGAGAATGTAGTACGTGGGGCAGGGGAGGAGAAGGAAATGCGATGTGGCACAGGGAAAGGAATGTGGAGGTGAGGGTGTGGTTATATTAGAATGGGAAGTATCCAAAATACTGAAACATCTTTTCAAAAATTTTTACTATTAAACGTGAATTATGGAAATTTCGGAACATTAACAGATGATTTGTCCATTTTTACCGATTACGAGCAAATCAAACTCTATCATGAACCAGATTTTAGTAAAGTGTCTTGCATACACTTGTTGAATCGATATTCTTGAACTGTACGGGCAATTAACATTAGTACGGTATTCTATACGCACACACACACACACACACACACACACACACACACAAGGACAGAAGGGAGCGAGAGGATGTAGAGTAAAACAGGACCACACCGACAAGAGGGGGGTGGGAGAGGAAGGGAGAGAAGGGATGAAGAGTAAGAATGGGAACCACACGGTGGCTACCTTACGTTTACAAGCTCATGCCGGGAGCCACAAACCCCGAGCGATGACTGGTTTAAAACTATCCCTCCTAATGTGTCGTAAAGAGAGGGCCATCACACGCCACACGACACACGTACCGCACCCATCATCAAACACAGTAATAAGCAAACTCGACATTATGGCCCATATTGGCTTACTAAGGGGCGATGGGACTCTGTGATGCTCTTATTAGAAATTTAGATATCATGGGTCACGTGGCTTAAGCAATTTTGTGCATTTTGACGATCACGCCGATACCAAATTCCTTGTCATATGTACAGGACTTGGCTACCATAATTTGGCTTCGAGGTCTCAAATCCTGTTTACGGCCTCCAGCTCCGGAACGCCATTATCAAGTTGCTCTGGTTAACGTGAGACTGTATCACTCAGGCTAGGAAGTCCCACTCGGAGTGAAGAAGTTAAAGGCTATTTTGTATCTTCTCCAGTTAAAAGTCTCTACAAGATCAATAAAATCGTCTGGAACCAGCAAGGAAAAAGTGCATGTACTGAAACTTCACTGCTATTCCTCACGCACAACACTCCTTTTCTTATAAAATCTCTGAATATCATAAGTCACAGTTTCTACATTCTTGCTACCTCCAGACGATTATATATACAGTAAGACCTTTCGTAGTGAAGCCTTAGGGGAGATTCTTCCTTACCCCCTCAGTACGACGCCATTCCTGAGGTAAACAAAATCGTCGAAAAATAGCATCAATAAAACAAAACAAAAACTCAGTCGCAGGGAAATGGTCAACTTTGTTCCTTCTATACTTATTTTAATTACAGTCTATCAAATACGATTACTCTGTCAAATGATATGAGAGGTTACGGAAATTATGATGAACACCTACGACTGTGCCACTCTCAGAAGTACAATTCCTCAATCTCCTATTTTCGTTGCTAGGGTCCCTCACATACGATAATCTGTCCACGACTGGAGTTGAATCAGCTTGTGATACTACGTTTCCAATATCTATAATATCAGTTTCCGCAGCATTTACAAAAATCTCTTACGTTCTCGTTCTCGTAAGTATAACACCTAAATTAATGTAAAGTTGACAAATCTGTTATAATTAGGAGCCTCTTCAGCATGATGACGCATTTTCATTATATTCTTGCTATTTCCAGGCAGTTTTCTTGAACAAAGACTTATCGAATGCGAGAGGACAGTTCAGTGATAATCTTGAGTACGTTCACTACATGTTCCCTCAAAGCGATTAGCATCATCTGGAAGCAGCAAGAGTAAACCAAATAACGTACTCGATCTGAAAGCGTTAACTAATCTGTTTCTACGATACTCATTCTCAAACACAATCCCACAACTTCCAGACCAACAGCACTGCTTCTACGATACTCCTCATCCCGTAGATACAAGTCCTCAGCCTCCTAAATGTTTTCACACTTTTATGAATATCAACTCTGCACAAACTAATTCTCATCTACTGCATACATGGACGTTCTAAAAGGCTTACCAAAAAGCCTCATCTCAAAAACAGAAACTCAGACAAAATATCCATAACGAGGTACCATTTCAGACTTCAGGATTTTTTTTTCAAAGGCCAGAAAAAGCATTTTGTAATTCGTCGTGTTTGTTTCCCGTCTAACCAATCTTCAGGTAAGCCATAAAGAAGGGAAAAAGGAAAAAAAATATGTAAGATACGTAAATAGCATCGTCCACTCAAAACGCACAATAAATATCAATCGGCACTAACCTGAAACTGCAAAAACGTAAGACCTCACACATTCTCACCTCCCCATCCCGAAGACAAAAAATCCCAAACTTGAAAAAAACACAGAAAACACTCCAGAATTTTGCAGCGCAGAGGTGGTGAAGAAGTAGAAGAATTCCGACCCCACCGTTGAGAAAAAAAGAAAATTCCCGAAAAAAAACACTCATACAGAAGAAGGCGAAGAAATTCCGACCGGTCCCCGAAAAAAAGAAAAAAAAAGAAAATCCAGGCTGGGTATAAAAAGGCATCTCCGCCAGCCAGACTCCCTACCTCGACCACTAAACCCTGGAAAAAGTGGACGCCAGACTCTCGTTCTCCAAGTCCGCCTCCTTTTAAAAAACCAGGAACCCGGGAGGAGGAAGCACTTCAATAACCTGAGGCGAGGGGCGGAAAGATGCGACAGACTAATCTCATTTTGCACAAGGGTTCGGCGGGATAGGATGCTGGTGGCGGTGGAAAGAGGCTAAGAGAATGGTACGTGGGAGGTAAATGGGAGATGAAAAGAAGAGTTGTAAGGTGGTGCACAAAACGGTAGGAAGAATAGTGAGGGGGTGGGAGGATAGGCATGCAGGTGCAGGGTGGTACTAGTGGAAAGAGGTTAAGAGAATGGCTGCTCGGAGGTAAAAGGGAGATGAAAAGAATAGTGGTAAGGTGGCTGAAAGATTAAGTTAGTAAGGGCGATAGTGACTGGTGGTGGGAACAGAAAGATGGAAGAATGGTAAAGGTTCGATGCTACAGGATGGTGTTGCTGCTGCTGGAAGGACGGTACGAGAATGGTTGGTGGGAGGTAAAAAGGAGATAAAAAAGAATAGTGGTAAGGTGGTGAAGGGAGTAGTAGGACAGTACGCAGATATTAAGATGATGGATAGAATAGTTAAGTAGCAAATGGACCTGTAAAAGGTTTGGCGGTATAGGATAATGCTAGTGAAAAGTGGTTTAGAGAATAGTTGGTGGGAGATGAGAGGTAAATAAAAAAAAAAAAATAGTGGCACGGTGGTGGAGGGAACAGTAGGATAGTTGTTAGAATAGTAAGGTAATTGGGAGGTAGGTGCGGGAGGTGGGGGGTGCTAGACAGAGACTGCTAGAAAATAGAGGGAGGTGAAAGGATGATGAAAAGAAAGAACAAAAAGATAGTGAAAGGATTAGTTGCAGATTGGCAAGGTAGTGCGAGGAAAGTTTGGATTATACGCGATGAGAAGAAACAGGCTATGAGAATGCTTGGGAGGAGCGTTGGTGGGAGGCGGTACTGAAAGGGGAATAACATGTATGGGGGGTGGAATGAACAGAAGAGCAGTAAGGAAGAAAAGCAAGGTTTCGGCAATGGGATGCTGCTCAAAGGAGGTTAAGAGAACAGTGTGGGCGTGTGAGAGCTGATGGTATAGCTGAAAGGGAGATAACGGAACAGTAAAGCAGTCGGGGGAACTAAAGGATACCAGAAGATCAGAAAAATGTTGAGGGGATCGGCGGGGAGGTGTGAGGGAACAGTAAGGGGAGAAATACAGAAGGTGGTAAGATGCTATGGCAAAAGTCCAGAGAATAAGGAATGGGAAAGGCACAAAACGGAGGAGGGGGGGGGGCATGGCTAAGATATTGGAAAATGGTGAGTGGAAGGTGTTATAATGGGCAAAGAAGAAGAAAAAATTAATTCTTAAAAGGGCTCAGTAAGAAAGACTGGAATAATTGGAAAATACAGTTGGATGTGAGAAGAGCAGAAATGAAATCTGTAGATATGCGTGAATACCAGTATATGAATATACAGTATATGAAAAAAATGGCTAGGAGTGCGAAGGGTGATGTAAGACTAAAACAAAGGAAGATAGACTTGAGTAATAATTACTTGATACGAGATGACATAGAGCATGAAAAAAAAAATGGGTTAGAAAGGATGGATACTAATATGGATAAAGGAAAAGCAAAAATAAAATGACATTTATACTGGGAAAAAGGTATGAAAAGTGAGGAGGAAATGGGAATGAAAGAGGAGAGAGGAAGGAAATGGAAGGATACAGCTGAGAACAAAGTTAATGAAGGCGATGTGAGTAGGTAGGCACGAGAAAAGAATACCAAGGCAAAAGATAAAGTGAAGGGGGAAAAAAATTGAGAAAAAGCAGACAAAAATTAAAATGAGAAAGCAAGGAAATCACAAGTTAATCTGCAGCAGAAAAGTATAAATGGAACATAATAACGGATAAAGGGGAGAAAAACAGAGGACACGGAAAACACTGTGAGATCGTGAAAAACACCCCAAAACATAGCACTATAATAAAAAATGAAGGCAGACAAGATAAGAAATTGGACTGAAAATACTTAGGCACTAACAAATATACATACATACATATATATATATATATATATATATATATATATATATATATGCGTGTGTGTGTGTGTGTGTGTTGAGAGAGAGAGAGAGAGAGAGAGAGAGAGAGAGCGAGACGTGGCAACAAACAAAACTCGCTGACACTAACAAGATAATGGTATACCACGAAACACCGCTTCAAGTATGACTGCAAAGCTATTTAGTAATTATGTCACAGATAAGATGAAGAAACGGAGAAAGGAAGAAGGAAGGAGGAGGAGGAGGCCGTGGAAACCTGTGTAACGACTAAAAATAATACCATTATTGAAACTAAAAGAAAACAAAATAAGAGGAAATTATCACAGAAAAGGCAAAGTAATGGAAGCGAGGAGGAGGAGGAGGAGGATGGGGGGGGGGGTCGGTGTACAAACCCAGCAGCCACTTGCAAGAGCTCGGGCCGGCAAGATATTAATTCCAGGGCAGTAAAAGCGGCGAGTGGGAATCAGGACGAGCAAGGAAACGACGTACGTGGGACGGGAGGAGGGGGGGTGAGGAGATGAAGGGAGAGAATGAAAGGAGGACATGAGGAAGTGGGAGAAGATGAGGGGAGAGCATGTGATGAGAAGAATGAGGTGAAATCTGTCTATCTATCTATCTATATGTATATGTACTGTAGACAGACATCGATAGATAGACAGAGAGAGAGGAGAGAAAAATGAAGAGAATACAGAAGAGCGAAAAGCAGAGAAAAGAGAGGAGACGAGGAGGACAAAGAGGAGGACCGGGGGGGTGTGGGGGAAGGAGGGTCTTAAAGAGTGGAGGTGAGGTGGTGGGAGGGGGGGGAAGAGGGTCTCGGAAAAGGGGAAAGAGTCTAAAAAAAAAAAATTCTCCCCTGATGAGAAAATGCAAATGGCTTAAGCATCCGCCTGGCACCACCTTGATTAAATGTTGTGTGTAAAAAGCTTGTAAAACGGCGAGCAAGTGTAGATTAGGCTCACTCCAGACGCCGAGGGGTGGGGGGTTGGAGGGGAGAGGGACTGGATGGTCGGGAGGGGTGATGAAGACTGGGGAGAAGGGTGAGGGTAGAGATATGGATGGTGGGGAAGCGTGAGGGTGAGGGATGTGGAAGGATGTGAATGGTGTGGAGGAGAATGAAGAGGTGGAGTGAAGGGATAGTTGCGAGAATCTGGATGCTGGGATGGGAGATGTGGGAAGGACCAAGGAGAAAGGTTGAAGTAAGTGGAGGGAAACAGAAAGTAACTGGACGATGGGGAGGGAAGGGAAAGGAGAACTGGGGAGAGATGGTTGGGTGGAGAGAGAAAATGGGTAGTGGGACAATTAGGAGTGAAGTAAGACAAGACGTGAGAAGACGTGCATGGTTTGAGAAGGAAATGAGGGTTAGTGAGAAGGGTTGCGGACGTGGAGGGGGGGGGAGGAACTGGCAAAAATGTGGAGGGGGATACATGATAGCGGACGTGTGAGGAAGGTAGCTGATGAAAGAGAAACTGGATGGTGGGGAGGGAGGGAGGAAGATGCAGTGGCTTCTTGGTTAACAAACCGACTTAAATTCCATAAAACCTAGTGAAACATGCGTGAAATGGGATATGAACATTAAAAATACATTGTTCCCTATTGAAGACCGGCTGTGAAAATCAGGACGATGGGGAAGGTGAGACAAATGATGGCTATATTACACATAAAACCGCCTATACTCTTCCGTATAACTCTGGTATGTCCATAAATATACTCGTTTGATTTTACTTGCCGATGGGGGAACTGAATTTATACTGCTCATCATGATCATGTCCCCAGTACTGAATTCACACACAAATAATGACTTTTTAAAACAAAAGGAAGAGCACGTGAGAAGATGAAAGGGGAAAGTGAGAAAATTAAAATTTAAGGATGGGAAGGAACTGAGCGAATAACTGTGCAAATGTCACCTGAAATGTTTGTGGAAAGTATCAGAAATGATGAACGGAGGTAAGCTATATCCCTTCGGTGCAATGATGTCTTCATTGTTTTGAAATGTTCTTGATAATGTCAGATGACTCGTTCGTTTAGGATATCCCGAGCACTAGAAATTATGTCCATCAATCTTTCAGGACAATGATGATTTTTTTTTTTTTTTTTTATGCGAGGAAGAAGGAACCAAAGACTATGAGCCCGCAATAAGAGTTCCATCTTACTCCATCCATGGTGCCTGATGTCCAGGTTATTGGAGACTTCGTTGAGAATGGATTGAGGTGAACAGCATACAGCTTATACAACAAATATATGCAACAAGAAACACCAAACGCGCAGATGAACAGGGAACTGAAGTGAGGAAGCTAGCATAAGAGAGCAACAGGCTGGGTAGGCAATAAGAGGAAATCAAGCAGCTGAAAGCAACTGCATGCCAATCGAGCATACAGACAGACAGATCAGTAAATTAGGCTCCACCCTCCTCCTCTGATGATAACCGAATTGACACGAGACCAAATCGGCGACGCCATCCTTTACATCTATTTTACCGACCCACTTTCATCACCGTAAAGAATAAGGGCGTATCGTAACACTTTCCATAACATAGGCTGCTAGTGCGTCGTTGGTCACAGGATGCGGGGGTAAGTGGGAAGGGGGACAGGCATGGCCGTTACTGCGTTATGTCTTCCGTTACCTTCGTTATGAGCCGTATCCTCTTTGGCAAAGGAGATTTCGTAGCACCTCTTCCTTGGCGATTTATTACGCATACTACACTTACATATTTTATCATTATGTTGTTGATATTCTTTTAACAGTGAAGTACTTTGCATCGGTAACATACAAGCAAAATTTTTTGGTTACTATGCATTCAAGATTGAATCGCTTAGGAAGATGCGTCACGAAATCTCCCGTAAGTCAGCTAGAATACGACCTTATGTCTTGGTGGTGTCCGCGATATGGGAACGGGGAAAGGGAGGGGGGAGGGAGAAGAAGGGAGGGGGAAGGAGAAAAAGGGAAGGGGAGTAAGGAAGGTAGGGGCTGGTGGAGACGAGAGAGGTGCGGGAGAAGGCGGGGGTAGGTGGGGGCGAGGTATTGGTTGATTGTTATGTTTGATGAGGGGTCGTGTTGGGCGTCCGGCACAGCACTGGGGGATTGATGGAGGGATTGATTAGCATATACTGATGCCTGGGTCTTATAAGAGATGGTTATAGTAGGGTGGGTGGAGTGAAGATGGGTAAAATGGGATGGGTGGCGTGGGGAAGAGTGAAGTAGGGTGGAGTGGAGTGGAGTGGAGGGAAGTTGAGTGGAGTGGAGTGAAAGTGGAAGTGGAAGTGGGGTGGGGTGGGGTGGGGTGGGGTGATGTGGAGATGGGTAAAACAAGGTGGAATTGGGTGGGACACGATGGGGTGAAAAGAAATGGATTGGCAGGGAAGGGGTGAAAAATAAAACTGGGAGGAATGAGGTGTGTTGAATAATGGCACGAGATACTGGTGGAAATGGGGAAGGGTGGAATGGCAGAAGATACGACAATATTAATTTTCGTAAAACAAAAAAATTCACAACTGTACAGTGTTTTCATTAACCCATCATAATGCAGTCTGATGATAAACATAGTGGTTCTGGTGTCTGTATAACGATGCCATTCGCTCCACCTCTGCAAATTAATCTAGAACGTAAGTTTTCCTAAGCTGCACAACACCTGTCCATACAATGATGTTGGTGTGACTGTCACGAAAAATATAAGTCACCAATTTATGTTACTGTAATCATTACAAGTAATATTACCATTTTTCTCTCTCTCTCTCTCTCTAATCAATACTACATTAACATTCCCCCCCCACCCCGAAAAAAAAAAGTTAGATGTGGTTAATGTGGTTATATGTGGACTAAGGGGCTGGCAGAGGTGACGGTCATGTACTACGTGAAAGTTCGAATCCACCATAGAGGGTTTGTCAATTACGCCACCGCGGGAGTGAAATGATCATCTGCACAATAATAATCCATTACACAGGCAGACTTGCTTCGGGCCCCTACACCTCGGAAAGGGTTACATGGTACAGCCTGATACCTATCCATTACATGATCAAAATTATAACGAATACAAGCTTACAATGACATATATGATGAACATGAAATTAATGATGAAATGATGATTCGTTTAATGAACTTGAAAATTATGATGAAAATGATGGTTGATGATCATGACGAATAGCTATTTTCTCCACTAACAATTCCTCATAGTAGCCCCTCACCTAACCTGAGCATTCTTGAACCACGGGATAGCGGTGAGGGGGTGCGGATCACCTCAATATGTCCCCTCTCCCTCTTCCTCCCTTTCCTCCCTCCCCCCTCCGGCCTTCGTCAGGACACCAGATTATGCCCATTCGCCCTCCACACATACGCTCAGACCCTCACCCATCCTTTTAGTGCGTAATGGTTCCGTTTTATTGAAGTCGTAACCCCTCCTTTACAACCATTATTCCGGAAGGGGGGAAGAGTGGGTGGGGGAAGGGGTTATGGGACATTCCCCCACACCTCCGATCCCCAACTTTTTCTCAGTACTTTCACCCCCATTTTTCAATACCTACTTCCAATCCCACCACCTTCCCTATCTTCCCTTCCATGTCCTGCCCTCCCTCCCCCTTTTCTCCTCCTTTCCTTCCATTCCCCTAGTATCTTCCCACTTCATTCTTCCTCCTCCTCCCTTCCTTCCACTCCACTATCACCTACGCTCGTCCTCCTGCCACCTCTCCTCTCTCTTCCCCTCATCATTTTTTTTTTCTCGCTGCACTTCCCCACAACCTCTACCCCCATCCACCACCTTTCCTTTCCTCCCCTTTTTTTAACCTCCTTGAACCCTCAACTATCTTCCCTTTTCCTCCATCAACCTTACCCCATCCCCTTACTGTCCACTCCCGCACCACCACTTTCCCCCTCCCTCTATTACCCCAACTCTTTCCCTCTCCCCACGTTTACCTCCACATTCACTCTTTCCAACAAAACCTCTCCGTTGTCTCCCACCATCATCACTCTCTCCTCCCCCCATAACTTTCCTCTCCCTCCGGCTCTTACTCTTCCCCCTCCCCTCCATCCCCACAACCATCTTCCTCATCTCTTTTTCCCCCTTCCCCCACTCCCTACCTCTCCTCTCTCCTCCCCTGCATCACCTACCGGCCTACCCTCTCCCTCCTTTCCCCTCCTTTTTAAGTGTTTTAAGTGTTTCTGGGAAGGAATACTTGTGGGACCCGGAAGGGGGAACTGGGGAAAAATTACGTTTCCCGGGTTTATTGAGTAATGTTGAGGAAAGTGGCTGGTTCACGACATCCCTTACATCTTCAACCCCCCCACTTATTCCCCCTTTATAAAGTTTCTCAGAAGTGACACTATAGGAGTGGGTGGGGCTATGGCATACAGACGTCTCACCCCTCTCCCCCGTATCATCAATTAGTGTTCAGAGAAGAGGCTAGTTATGTATATCTCTATTTTCTCCCTCTACCGCTCAGTTCCACCTCTTTGGTTTCTTGAGAGTGACACGGTCCTTATAATGGGGCTATGGCAATTCTGACCATCATCCCCTTCTCTCCTACATCTCGTTAAGTAGTACCCTATTGAGAAGAGTAACGACGTAACTCCTTTCACGCGAGAAAAACTATAAAGTACACTATTGCAGCTAAGTCAGACGATTTTATTCAACTTGGGAAAGACCTCTCAAGCTGAGTATTTTGGACATCTTTACATTAGTCACCAACCTCCCATTTTAAACACTGTGTAGTGGTATTACTTCTGGACTAGGAAGAGGAATACGAGAATTTACTTTTAGGCATTTCTGAGGGTTAACACTAAAAGTAAGGGGAGTGGTAAACTGGCGCTCGCCCCCTCCTCCTCCTCCTCCTCCTCTTTCAGCCCCCTACTCCCAACTCCCCCACCCCAGTTTATTGAGTAATGTTGAGGAAAGTGGGTGGCATCTTTTAGTGGTCTCCGAGGTGCTCCAACCAACCTCATTACTTATATCACCTCCCTAAACAACAACAACTTCCCTCACAAACACTCCTCTTGTCTTCCTCATTTCTCGTTTTATATTTTTCCAACCTCTTTACTCCTACTCCACGACTTTCCTCACTTTCCACTTCTCCTTCTCACTCACAGTCTCTCACTGTTACATTTTTTCACCTCTTTTCTCTTGACTTTTCACACACACACACACACACACACACACACACACACACACACACACACACACACACACATCTCTTCTTTCGACATCTCTCACGTTTATTCTTCTTCTGATCTTTTCTTTCACATTTTCCCTAACTTTCATCCTTTCTTTATTTTTTCCCTTCCACCCTATCTTTATTCTTCCTATCTCCAGAAGTTTTTATTTAGCTGAGTGAGAAGCCGAACCAAGGAGGACAAATAGAGCCTTCATTAAATTCACTAACAATTTCAGTATCAGCGATTCCTCCTATCATGTTAAATAAAATAACTTAGTAACAGCAAGAATAAAAAGTACGTCACCAGACTGAAGTGGTTAACTTCTTCAGTCGACGTCTAAAATTTTATTCTGGCTACTACAAGACGATTTTCTTCAGATCAGGATGAACCTCTCGCAACCAAGACGATACGAATCTTCAACTTAAACACAATCAACCCGATGACGATTTTTTCATTACCGCTGCCACCAGACGATTTTTGGGATAAACCCCTAGTACTGAAAGGGTTCATTAAGGTGTATCTAAAAAGTCTCTCTCCTTAGCTGAACAAAATCGTCTGGCGGAAGCATAAAAATCATAATACGAAACCCGAAATGAATTAGGCAACCCCTTCGCTACAAGATTTCCCCTAAGCTACATAGAAATCGTCGGGCAACACCAAGAAAATCAAATATTAAAGACACCATCTCAAAGGTAAGCTTAAAGAGCAGTATCCTCACTTATGAAATAATATACGGTACTGGCTACCAACTATCGATTTTTTCCTCGGAATGGGGAGAACCAACGTCTACAATGAACGGGTTACGGAAATACAGCACTAATTCAAACACACAAAAACAAAAGGGTACACCATCACCAACAGCTAAGACAGGAATTCATAAAGCCTTACCAGTATCAGTGAACTCGCCTTGTAATTAAGATTCTAAAGGACGGTACGATATTAATGAACTCTTACATGACGACAGGTCATTCCAAAGGTGAGTAGAATCGCATGGGGGTGACAAGCACAAAACAACTAAGGTTTCTACAGTCATCGCAAGCAGACCGCCAAAATTAGAACAACCTTGTATTATTAAAAGGTGTTACAAGCAAAATATCAATAACACCTCATCTGCGAAATCTTTCCTAAGCTGCATAAAATTGTCTGGTAGTACCGTAGCAAGAACAAAGAAGACCTTACCGGACGCAAGAGATTGATGAAAATTCTCAATCCCTTCACTATCAAAAGTCTCCCCAAAGCTGAATATAACTGACTGGTGGCCTATACATTCAGTCCTCACCTAGATACGGTCAAAAGCTGTCAACCTGAAAAACACCAGCTTTTGGGTGAACGCTCTCCAAGGTTAGAACCCAAACAGACAAACAGATAGACACATAGACCCACACAAACAATGGGCTATATATATATATATATATATATATATATATATATATATATACACACACACACACACACACACACACACACACAAAGTTACACGTATAAGCAGACGGATGTACAGACAGACTACTATACACAGACAAACCGAAGGACGGACTGACACAGAGTCAACGGATGGATGCACGCGGACAGCCACAAAAACAGTGGAGGAACAGGCGCGGACAACCACACAAACAGACGGATGGACAGACAAGGATAAGCTTCACAGACAGACGGACGGACAGGATAGACACAGACAGCACTACAAACAAAAAACGGATGGACGGATAGACAGACAGCTACAGAGACAAACATAATGATGGACAGCCATAGATCTCCAAACAAACAGACGGATGGATAGACACACATCCACATACAAACACACAATCGAGATTTAAAAAAAAAAAAAAAAAGACGTACATAATGTAAAACGTGAGGGTACAGGCAAAAAAAAAAAATCCAATGATGATACAAATTGCAAGGAGTAATTCGCGTAGGCTTAATCCCAGATCTCGGTTTAATTGAGCTTGGTGTGGCTGGATGGAGGGCTCGGAGGGGACGATAACCCTCTCTCAGAATAGCCTGGTGGCCTCGAGTCAGAGCCGACAGTCTTAATTAACTAAACCCCAAGACAAACGCATCATCTTAAGCTGTCGCCCTGTATGAGGATTGAGGTGGGGGGGAAGGGGGAAGAGGAAAGGCAGTAAAGAGGAGGAGAAGGAGGAGGAGGAGGAGGAGGAGGAAGAGGACGAAGAGGAAGAGGAAGGGGGTATGTGGGATGAAATTCAAGGGTAAGTTGGAAGGAGGAATGACATCAGAGAGGAACAGAGGTGAGAGGAAATGAAAAATGCATGGTTATTGAAGGACGGAGCGTGAAAGGAAAAACTTGTGACAAAATTAGATTAGAAACGAAGAAAACTGAATCTGAAGGTGAGAAACATGGAAGAGAAGGAAGGAAAACAACGAGAGAGAGAGAGAGAGAGAGAGAGAGAGAGAGAGAGAGAGAGAGAGAGAGAGACTAAGACGAGGGGAGGACGGAAGGAGAATGCAGAGGGGAGGAAGAGGGGCGGAGATAATAGGCAATGAGTCAACCAGGGACGATGAGAGAGAGAGAGAGAGAGAGAGAGAGAGAGAGAGAGAGAGAGAGAGAGAGAGAGAGAGCATCCAAAATACACTGCAGGAGAAAACAAGGAGATGTCATTGTAATGCATGAAAATAATTATTAAAGCAAAGAAGAAGGAAGTCGTGAATAAACATTAGTTCTCCCTAGACTTCCACTTCTTCCTTTCGCCCTTACCTTCCTTTTCCCTATTCCTTCTTCTTGTCCCATTATATTCTTAGTCTCCACACTTCTTCCTCCCGAACTCCCCCCCTCCTCTCCCTCTCTCTCTCTCTCTGTCAACACTTCTTCCCTTTATCTATCCCTTATTTTATTCACTTTCTTCTCTCCTCTCCCTCTGAGTCTACGCACATTCTTTTCTCTCGTCCTCTTCTTACCCTTCAGCACTCACACATCTTTCTCTATTGTTCACTACTCTTCCATCCTTCCTTCCCTTCTCTCACTCTCTCCCTTCATATGCATTTCCCTCCCCCCTCTCCCTCGCACCCCATCCTCGCTCACCATCTCTAATGCAGTCGAGTACACTATTAAACAATGGGTCAGTCAAAAATAAGGGTGCATAATGACTCCTAATGGAAGACGCTACCATTGTGTCACGGGGTTCTTTTGCCTCTATTCT
The DNA here is from genome assembly GCF_032717465.1 of Coenobita brevimanus. Lineage (NCBI taxonomy): Eukaryota > Metazoa > Arthropoda > Malacostraca > Decapoda > Coenobitidae > Coenobita > Coenobita brevimanus. Next base: position 24,099,543 of record NC_137042.1, read on the forward strand.
TATTGTTCTAAACCCTCCTTCTCCTTTCTCATACTCTCTTTTTTTTTCTACCACTTCACTTTTCCTCCTCCTCCTCCTTTTTCTCTTCCCATTCCCTTTTAATTTTGTTCATTTTTTCCTTCATTCAACGTGAGCAAGGTCTACTCTCTCTCTCTCTCTCTCTCTCTCTCTCTCTCTCTCTCTCTCTCTCTCTCTCTCTCTCTCTTCATTCATCAGTTACCACCTCTTCCTATCTTCTTTACCCCATCACCTTACTTTTGCTCATTATCTTCTTTCCTCTCTTTCTCTCCAACACTAAATATGAACACAAATCCCCACAACACACACTTCCCAACACACACACACACACATACACACACACACACACACACACACCAGAACACCTACGCACGACACATAAAAATGGAAGCACAGCAAGAATATATTTTCGTGGGCTATTGAGGATACCCAGCACCTCTTCCCTACCTGTTTAATCACTCCTTAGAGTGGGTTAACATTCTTCTCTGTGCTATTTACGCAAACTATGTCCATATCAAAACTATAAGAGAATATTAGTGGACGATATGCATGACAGACTTCTAACTGAGAGGGTTAAAATCATCTAACCCCACATGCATACAACCGAATATCACCAACTTATTTCCAATGCCATATAAAAGTCTTGTCCCCGCATCCACCCAGGACAGTCTGGCCTATTCCCTGATCAGCTTCCAAGTGAGCTTCAAAGACAGAGATATTACATCTTGTTTTCCAGGTGGATGCGAAAGGGTGGAAAACGAAAGAAATTTTAAGAAAAAAATAGCTCAGGTAAATCTAGCAGTACGAACAGGAACATGTCTACTGCGCTGCTGACAGAGGAGATAGAAGACAAGAAAAATGGGAAGGAAAAAAGACAGCCGAAATGAGCGTGTATACCGTAGTTGGCAAATCTGTCAAACTCTCCCGGTAGAGAACGTATTTTGCATTTCATTCTTGCTTACCTCACACTGTTTTAATCAGCTTAGGCGAGACCCCTCGGGGTGAAGTTGTTTTCCACTAAACAAAAACATCATTACTCCTTCAATGAGGATACAAAAATTAAAAGAAAATAACTGAGATATGCCCATAAAGGAGGCTGGTTTATTAATTATTTCTCAATTTAATAATGCCGCAACAGGAATATTTCATCCTTCTGACACATGGCCTAACAGAAGAGACCTGACAGATATGAAACAAAAAAAAGCTGATGTGACTGAAAAAGTAATCAGTGCTGCCGTTAACTTCCCACTTATCAAATACCAACAAGGACATTATACAATTCCTAAGACAACTCTAACACTAAAACTCTACACACTCTCGACTCACATCAAAGCAACAATGCACACAATGTGAACACTGTGATATCAGTATCTTCTCTGAGACGACGACAAGGGACACGGACCAGCTTGAGAGAAAAGTGGCAGAAAGACGAGGCTGGATTGGAGGAGGAGGAGGAGGAGGAGGAGGAGGACAAGGACGAGGAGGAGGAGGAAGGAAAGAGAGAAAAAGACACATGCTGGAGAGTAGAGGGAGGGAAGTAGAGGGGGGGGGGGTTGACGTAAAGGAAGTGAAGCGAAGAAAAACCCTAGATAAAGAGAAAGAAAACGAGAAAGAGACGCGGGAAGGAGGCAGAAGCATGGAAAAGAAGATAAATACATAACAAGGAAAATAAAAAAAAAAGCTGTGGAGTGATGAAGCTAGAAAGAGACAGACATATGAAGACGAGAGAAGAAAAGACCAAGCGGGAGTAAGAGGAAGGAAAGGGAGGCAGCCACATACACGAATATGAGGTAAAGGGAAAAGAAACAAATTTAAGAGAGAGAGAGAGAGAGGGGGGGGGGTCGAGATGATCGGAATTGCTGTCTGAAGCGGCTTTTGTCGGACCCAAACACTCGCTTTCTCCCTGGGTCTCCATCGCTCGTAAGACGTTCAAAGGAAGGGATTTTGTTTTCACCCACAGTCGCAAGGGAATCTGTTCGAGCTGGGGACAGGGGTGGCGGGGAGAGAGGAGGAGAGGAAGGGAAGGATGGGAGAGGGAGTGGGGAGGAGAGGAAAGGAAGGAATGGGAAGGGAGTGGGGAAGAGAGAAAGGGAAATAAAAGGGGTGGTAGTAGGGGAAAGAGAGGGAAAGGTAAAAGAGACGGGAAGGGAACCGGAGGAGGAAGGAAATGAGGGAAGCAATGAACTAAGGAAAAAAAGTATGAGAACGAGGAGGGGGGGAAAGTCGAGGACGGAACAGGACAGAGAAGAGAAGGGTGGGATTGTGGGAGGAGGGAGAGAAGGAGGGAGGGAGGAGGGAGAGAAGGAGGGAGGGAGGGAGGAGGGAGAGAAGGAGGGAGGGAGGGAGGAGGGAGAGAAGGAGGGAGGGAGGGAGGGTGAGAACAGGGTAGGGAATGACGGAAAGGACTGTATAAGAGATTTTGGGAACAAATAAGGGAGAAAGGGATGGGTAGGGAAGGGAGGAGGAGAGACTGGTTTCGGGGAAGCGAAGGAAGAAAAGACGGCAGGGACTGAAAAAGGAAAGGAACCAAGGAAGGAGGGGAAAGGGGGAAAGGACTGAAGGAAATAATACGAGGAAGAGGGGAGAGGAAAATGGAGGAAAAAGTGGGACAGAAAGAGGGAAAGTGGGAAGGCATAAGGAAAAAAAGAAAGTGGGTGAGGAAAAGTGGGGAGGGATTTAATTGGAGGGGCCCTGGGAAGGAGGAGGAGAAAAGGAGGGATCGGAAGAGGTAGACAGGAGAACGGAAAAGGCATGGGAGGGAGGAGACGGTGAAAATATGGAGGGGAAGAGAGAAAGAGTGGAAGGAAAGGAGAAAGGGAAAGTGGGGGGGGGGGGTATAGAAGCAAAGGAACGGGATATGAAGTGTATGATAGACTCTACACATAAAATAGGTAACGAACTGAAAGTGGTGAAGAAATGAGAGGTATGGTGGACTGAAGCAGAAGTATAGAACAGGAGTTGGGTGCTAGAGAGAGGAGGGGAATGGAAGTAAAGAACAGGACTGAAGTGTGAGAGAGAGAGAGGGGCGATGGAGAGGAGACCATGAGAGGACGTGAAGGGGGAGACTGCGTGGGAAGGCCTATGACAGTGCAGCAGGGACAAATTTTCACAGGAATATTATATAAATTCAAAGATAATAAAGTCAAATATTAATCATTCCTTACTGATACCTTAATTTTTTTTCATCATAGGCTTTCTTTTTACTATAACCATATTTTAATGAGTAAGATTTCTTTTTTATCTGTTTCAACAGTAATTAAACACTTCTAAAGTCAAAGACTTTGCTGAAGCTACATTTTCTTCTTGTACAAATGTTTCAGACAGACTGTTACATTCTAACTGCTAATTAAACAGATAATTACTGAAGACTAATAACGCACAACTCATATGATCATTGCGATTAAGGAAGCTGGTGCAAAACCATATAATTTTTTTTTTAAAGTCTTCTAAACTGAACTGAAAAAATTATCCTCACAAATATTAACAGTCGTAATAGCACTATCATTACTAAAGTACACTGACACACAACACAGTAATTGACATGAACAGAGTAACACAAAGTGGAATGGCGTGGCACAATACACGAAGAAATACAGTAGTGTACACAATCCGAAGCACACTCCATCTTTCCCAGAATCTAAGCTTATCGCCAAAACTCCATTTTTACATGTTGCATACGCATGAATATTGGCAGACAGGCAGGCAGGATGGCGAAATGGGAGGAAGGGAGGAATGAGAGTGCACAGAGAGAGAGAGAGAGAGAGAGAGAGAGAGAGAGAGAGGGTGGAAACGGATGTGATAACACTGGAAGAGAAACGTGGAGGAAATTGAGTGGAGGGAGAAATGGGAGGAGAGAGAAATGGGTGGAGGAATGGGCATGAGTGGAGAGACCTGGACAGTAATAGGTACGTGGAGAGAGAGGGAGAAATGGGTGGGTGGTGACGAAAAAATGAATGGGTTGGAAGACAGCAGAATAGGGATAAATGAGTGGGAAATGAAAAATGAAAAATGAAATAATGGGTGGGTGGGTGGTTGGTAGAAATGGGTGGGCTGAGAGATATGGAGAGAAATGGGTGTGTGGAAATACATTGTGTAATAAGGTAGCCAAGTAGGGAGGAGGTAAAAAGGTAGGAAGGTATGTTAGCATGGCGTGGAAACTGTTTCGAAGAAAAAGAAGGCAAGAGTTTTAAAGAATAGGACGTAGGTAGGTAAGCTGGTAGGTAGCTAGGTAGGTATGTAGGGAAGCATTATACACGGCAGGTGAAAGATAGGCTAAGGCGGAAGCGGTATCGAAAGGTAGGTCACAGGGAGGGAGGTAAGTTGGTTTAGACATTAAACAGAACGGTCGGCAAGGATAGAGATGGCTAAGGTGGCAGTGGGAAAAGAGAGAACATTGGCAGACATGCATAAGAAAGGATTGTCAGCAGGCAGGGAGGCAGAGATGAGGCTAGCATTGGTAAGGAAATAACGTGGCATATATGGGCATTTTTAGATAATGGTAAAGTAAAGATCTCTCAGATTTGGACCTACGGGATTCACCCCTACAAAACTCCATGTGTAATAAAATAAAAATCCAGTGTATAATTTTAGGTAATAGCTATTAATGAGTAAATACAGGACGGTGACCTGGGACAGAGACGGTTAAGCTGCAAACATGTTCAGCTTATGGTAGGGACAGAGGGCAGGTGAGTGGGTAGGCATTAAACAGGATGGTCAGCATGGAGGCAAGCACATGACTAGGCTGGCAGATGTAGGGTCGATAAGCAGCCATATTTTAAAGCAGAGTGGTCAGGATGCAGTGAAGGATAGAGTTGTCTAGACAGGTTAGTGCAGACACATTAGTGTACCTTTAGCTATAATAATCTCTCAGACAAAGCAAAATATGCAGGGGATCACAAAACAAGTATCCTATACTGCCAATGTCGAATTACTACGCTAGCAGATAAGGTTATGAAGATATACATAAAGACCTCTCCATTAAGCTAAAGCATTCACAGGGATATATATACTTGGCTAATACTGCCCTACAACGTCGAATTACTAGGACGAGAGAAAATGTAAAGAACGTGGGCATAAAGATCTCCTGCTAAGCCTAACTCTCCAGGGGATCACTAGCCCAACTGCCCCTGTTCTGAACACTAGACTGACAGAAAAGGCACAGGAATGTAAACAGAAAAATCCCATAATCCAATTCTGAGGGGAATCACAAGTCTAATGTCCCTTTACTCTTGGTGAGGCGAAGTAGACATAAATATCTCTATACTACTCCACGACGTCCACAGGGGATCTCTAGTCTGATGCCCTCCTCCCTCCAATTCACAACATCTTAAATTAGGTGACACAGTCTTTTGGTTTATTCTAGCTAACTTCAGATAATATAGTCCTTTAAGGGGATACGTCTTGTGGAGAAGGGATCAGAGAAAGCTAGCATCTACCCTCCCCCAACCCCGGTTCAGAAAGTCTCTCCTAATCTGAAATAAATCGTTAGAATTTAGCAGGAATTAAATAACGGAATACGTCAACGGGCCTAAGAGGTTAACGTCGGATCGCCAACCTAGCAGACAAGGCAAGGTAAGGTAGGCATAAAGATCCCACACTAATCCAAAGCGTCCACAGGGGATCACTAGCCTAATGCCCCCCATTCTTGATGTGGGATTCTGGAAAACCCACCAGCTCCTCCGAGGCCACTTCAAAAGCACTGGGAGCCCCACAAAGAGCGAGCTTTGGACCCGTATTCATAAACCACCCTAAAACTTAAGCTGAATTTGGGATTGTATACAAATTTGTCTTCAATCCTACACCAATAAAACATACTTGACAATCAAGGCAGAGTGAAATACGAAGTTACGAGATACCAAACACAAAACGATGTGTGGTAACAATTAGCTGCTACGTAGACTTGTTATCGTAAAAAAAATAGTTAGGATCTTCTATAACTACAACCCCCAATGGCCAGGCAGTGGAACACCCCCCTCGGCCAACAAAAGACCCGTCCTCTCCGTCTGTCCTCTCCAACAATTGAATACGGACGTGAGGCCCATTTGCTAAACTTCAAAACCTCCCAATGAAATCCATCCTTGTTCCTCCCTCCCTCCCTCCTCCTTCTCCTCCTCCTCCTCCTCCTCCTCCTCTTCCCTTTCTATCTATTTTCTGGAGTCGTGGGGGGGGAGGGGGAGTGAAGGGGGGTATTGTGTTTGGAGGCTTTGTGGATGCGTGCTGAGAAGAGAGACAGAGAGGGCTGGGGAGAAAGACACTTGTGAGGTCAAAACGCATAGGAATACAAAGGAACGGGAAAAGAGAGAGAGAGAGAGAGAGAGAGAGAGAGAGAGAGAGAGAGAGAGAGAGAATCTTGCGGGGTCAGCGCTGGGTTTATCTTGTGTCATCTGGGTAAACAACACAAGCAGGGGAGGGGAGAGGGAGGGGAAGCAAGACTGGGAGATGGGTGGACGACAGGGGTGGGGGGGAAAGTGGTACTGGGGAGGATGATATGAAGGGGAAAGGAAAGCGGAAGGGGAGGTAAAGGAGAGGAGGGAGAAGAATGGAATGCAGTAATACTGGAAAAGTGGTAGGGAGGGAAAAGATAAAGAAGATGGTTTAAAGTGTCGAGGAGAGAAAGGGAGGTAGTAAGGGAGGAGGGGGAGGAGCAGGAGGAGGCAGTGAGGGAGGAGAGATACAGCAGAAGAGGAAGTGAGGGAAAAAGGGCAAAGAAAAGTTAATGGAGGAGGAGTGGAAAAGTGTACTAAGAGTGGAAAAGAGGAAAAATTATTAATTCATAAATCAAAAGTCAGTAGTGGTGCGGGACAGAAGGAAGGGGTGAGAAACAGAAGGGAGGGGTTAAAGATATGGGATGGGGGAGATAATTGGGAGCGAGAGATATAAAGGTGGAGTGAGGAAGAGAAAGGTGAGGTGGGGGAGAATAAGGAAGGGTGAGACACAGAGAGGTGGGGTGAAGGAGAGACAGAGAGGTGAGGGAGAAAATTTTCAGAACACTGAACACGGAACATCACTGACAGACAAGGTGTTCGAGAGTCAGGCGCTGTATCGCGAACATCCAAAGCCAAAGATGGAGTACTGCACATTTTCCACAACTACATGATTTTTTGGGATTTACCAACTTCCTGACCCTTTCCGTGCAATAATATAGTTCTTTCTTGCTAGCTCTGACGATTTTATTCAGCCCACAATAAACTTTTCGAAATACAATCGTCATTGCGAAATGGTCTTCCTGTGCTTTGAAGTTGCAATGGTAAACCAAAATATGACATCATCAACACTGTTGAACTGTTTCAAGATTACTATATCCTCTAAAATCGTTCAAAATTACTATGTTCTCTAAAATCACTCAAAGTTACTATATTCTCTAAAATCATTCAAAATTACGGTATTCTCTAAAATCATTCAAAATTACCGGTACTATACTCTCTAAAATCATTCAAAATTACTCTACTCTCTAAAATCATTCAAAATTACTATATTCTCTAAAATCATTCAAAATTACTATACTCTCTAAAATCATTCAAAATTGTTATATTCTCTAAAATCTCTCAAAATGATTCCTAATATCGTTCAAAATTACTACATCCTCTAAAATTGTTCCTTATATTACAAAAACAAAATACTGTACTAAATAACTGACACAGGCACCTGGTTAAATAGTCCATTACTTAACCTACCGGTACCTACATTTTAGATTGTACAACAACGTAAAACGTAATGAATGAAAGTCAGATCATATTAAATACATTAAACAAACTTAATAATTAACTAATAAATTAACAGATATGGTGATTGTGACGATATCTATCTATCTATCTATCTATCTATCTATATATATATATATATATATATATATATATATATATATATATATATATATATATAGTTGTGCTATCTCCAAATGATCTGATTAAACTTAGCTTAACCTTCCAGCTGGAGGGGTTAGATTTAGATTTAACATCTTCACTGTTGTACATCATTCTTAACCCATCCCGTCTGGGTGGCATGTATACATAATGACCTGATGATGTCTGGGTGGCATGTATACATGATCTACTGTTTTATAGTATTAGTGTTATTGTATCATTTTTATGATTTCAGCATTATATTGTAATATTATACTGTAATATTACATTATAATTTTAGCTGAGAAATTATGGTTTAAATAATGGTGATTTTTAAGAAAAACACATGCTGGTGGTTTGGGTGGTGAAAACCCTCAGATGTGATGGGCTAAGTTAAATATAATCAGCTAATGGAAGAAGGAATAAAAAAATATGTAATCGAAGAAAGGAGATTATGCAACGGTATGTCTGTTTTCAATATAAGTACAGTTCTCGATGGGGATGAAAGATGGAGGTATCTCGACTTGAAAGGTGTGAAAAGAAAACTAAGCAAGTTTTTAGGAATCCACATGCCACAGCATGGTGAGATCAGGAAGTGAACGATATATCTTAGTAGGCCAACAGTAGGCCTCTATCTCACATTAACTAAGCACAAGAGAGAACATTCCATACATGACTTGACACATACGACATACATGTAATATTAAACTGATCTGTAACGAAAACCCCGATAACTTCTGTAAATACAGCATCTCGTATGGGCAACAGGAACAAAGTACTGGAGTATATCTAAAAACAAAAGTATACTATAATGCCTTCAAGTTGATTGTGTCTGTGAAGCAAGTGATATACATATTTCTTAAATAAGAAACAATTTAACTCCAATGCAGTAAATCCACACATCCGGAATGAATGTTTCATATAAAGGAAGATAACACTGGGACATCCAATTAACCTACATACCTGGGAGGCAAAACATCAGAATATACACGGTACATTCCTCACTCTTTTGGTTAATCTCGCAAACAAACATGCATTATGTATAGTAAACTAGATTCACAGACCAACACACATTACGTGAAGCTAAGCAAACAAAAGGAACTTAATTAAAAACCTCACAAACTCAGTTACAAAAAAGCCAGAATAAGGCACTTTTTAAAACATTGTGCCGTAAGGAAAAATATACTCCGAAACTAAAATAATTTGCCTGTACCGTATATAGAAAAACTTTACAATCGAACAAGATATGCTACCAGTACATTTGCTGATATCGAATACAGTGTTCTCTGTCTATACTTGCTGCAATATATTTAGTAAGTATTCCAGTCAGCTAATCCTAATTAAAGGAAACTAAACTACAACGTACATTTTTTTTTTTTTGTTAACTCCCCCTCTCTCTTTCTCCCATGCCAATTCCATTTCCTCACTCAACCCCTTCCTTCCTCTTACTCACTCCCTCCTTCTAACTCACTTCCATTCCACCACTCCCTCCGTCCCTACTTCCCAACCTTGTAAACACCCCCCCCCCTCCGTCACACTTCCTTCCTCTTCCAAACCTACTAGCTTCTCCAGCAACCTCGAAACTCACACCACCACCAACAACAACCTTAATAGTAATACAGCAATGCCACCACAACCACAGTCTCAATCACAACGTCCAACACCAAAATCACAATAACCATCACCACTAAAGCCTTAACCAGCACAACCTCACCCTCCACCACTATCAGAACCACCACTACCATCACCACTACCAACCTCAACCACAACCTCCTCCTCCATCATCATCACCACAATAGCCTACACACAACACCAAAACCATCACCACCACCACAACCATCACTACCACCTCAACCATCACCATTACCACCTCAACCATCACCACCAACACTTCTACCACCTCAACAACAACTTCACCACCACAATACCACGACAAACCTATCTCAAGCATCAGCACCATAACCACCACGATACCCATCAACACCACCACCACAACTATCAACCAGACACACCAGCACCGGTAAGCCGCTCGGGAGGTAGGTGTGGCTGGTGTCGAGGGGACGGTGGGAGGGAGGGGTATATGAACTGCAAGCCCCGAGGGAAGGGAATGTTCCTCTTGAGAGCTCGTGTATAGTTCAGTGCCAGAATTTTGCCAGCGGGAGGCCGGTGTCATGTCGGGGAGCGGGGGACACCAGCCTCCGACATAGCACACACACACAAGACCCTCCAATATTTCCAAGCATCCGCCAAGCACCTGTGTAGGAGTTTTGGTTGTCCTGTCCGCTGTCTTGCCTCGCCTCGCAGATTTAGACTGGATTATTTATACATTTTGCTGCCTCTGTCTCCTGACTGCCTACCTGCTTGCCTGCCTGCCTTGCCGACCTACATCCAAGCTTGCTTGTCTTGCCTAACTTGCCTGACTACCTACCTGTCTAGTTGCTTGCCTGACTTGCCTGCCTCTCTACTAGTTCGCCTGTGTTACCTACCATCCTGCTTGCCTAACCTGCCTACATATCTGACTGTTTTACTCACGTAACTGCCTACAAGCTACCTGAATGCTTATCTACCTAACCACTTTATATGCCTACCTGCTGTTTTCCTAACTACTTATTATCTGCTGGATTGATTAGCCTACTTACTTATTGCCTATCTTTCGTATGCCTTTTCTATCTTCCTGTTCTTCTGTTTAGGCTACTTATTTTTCTGCTTAACTGCCGTACCCAAATATGTCTGCTTAGCTCCTCAACTACCTGCTTGCTTGACTTACCGATCTACCTATATTTTAACTACGGTACTGTACCAGTCTGTCTACCTATCAAACTGTCACCCAGTTTTCATAACGTACACCTGTCCATCTCCCTGCCGGCTTTTCCTTAAGTTCAATAGCTTATCAACCTTACTTCCTCCCTGCCTGCCTGTCTACAAACGTTTCTTCCGGTACCTACCAGATTCTGTGCCTGCCTGTGACCTACCCATCTGCTTCCCCTATATTGTTTACTACAATCTGCCTGCCTCGCCTACCCACCCACCTGCATTACTTACTATTCACAAACCTTCCAGACTTATTACTCACAGTCCTGCCTGCTTTGTTTAGCTACTGCTCACCTGCCTGCTTGCCTGCATCCCACATATACTTGCCTAACTACCCTGATACTACCCACGTGCTTGCCTGCCTATCTTGCCTATAAATGGTACCTATCCACCTGCCTGCCTACCTTGCTCGCTACCCACCTGCCTGAGCCGTCCAGCAAGGAAGTCTGACATCGAAGAATTAATCATTAGTCTCTGCTGGTGTCGGTGGGATGACTAGGATAGCTTACTCTTTCCCTTCCCTCCCTGCCCACATGTTTACCTCGCCTACCACCCACCTACCAACCCATATGTCTGTCGATCTTGTCTGCTAGCTTGTTTGTGTTCAGGGATATTTAGGGAAAGCTTAAATCTTTCCTACTCCACTATTTCCTGATTTCCTTGTCTAGTAGGCTACCGGCCTTTCTTGCATATGACCTGCCTGTCTGTCTACCTACCCTAGTCACTATCCACCTACTTGATCCATCTAGCAGGAACTTCAAAAATCGAACTATTTTTCACTGGTTCATTTATGAATGTGTTGGTGGGTGGTACCAAATAGACTATATCTTTCCTGCCAAACCCCGTCCTCTTTTCCCTACTACCTTGCCCACGACTTCCCTGGCTACCTTACTCACTATCCACATATATGATCTCTCCAGCAGGAACGTCTAAAATCAAACAATTATTTATTATGCCTTTGTGTCGGTGGAATGTTTTGGATATCTTACTCTTACCTGACCCACCCCACCCCGCTCTCCCCATCTCTGCTCACCTCGCTGTAGCCTCCAGGATAGAAAAAAAATCTTTACTGGTCTAAGGCTGTGCCTTCAGGACTGAGATTCTGTTTGGGTTCGAGTGAATTTGACCGCAATACGGAGTTATTGGTAGGCATTCGGTCTTCTTTTATTTGGAAGTGGATATTTTGTCGAGTAGCTACCAGTAACCATATTTTGTCCAAAGCCTACATTACAATAACTAAGCTCACCACTTAACATTAGTGTTCAATATGTTTAGTGTATCTGTAACAAGAAGTAACACTCGAAATGTTTATATTCATCATCTAACAAAATCGACATACCAAGTTCAGGTATTAAGCTCTCCTCTCAAGAAAATATCACAATAACGATAGGCTAATAGATCATATCGTTAAGACTGCATACGAGGGACACATGTAATCATTAATGGTCGTGTGGCTTTTATAATTCTAACATGGCTTTTTTTTCTATGTACCATACCTGACTTTCGGCATAGAGTACAATATACCTTTCTTAGGCGTAGGTTTGATAAGACAGTCCGTTCTCTAAGGTTCAGCAGTTCTATACCCATCAAAAGAGCAACACTGCTTCACATGTCACACACTTTCACCTACAGGGTATGTGTGACTACTATAATTGCTACCAGCCATGAATCTGTAATCATCAAATTTAATTGTAGTCCTAATAGGTTTAACATTAATTTACGGCAAAGTACATTCTTATATGGTCAAAATAAAAATCTAAAAGTGACAAAATATGAAATTATTGGTCATAACATGGAAATGAAGGTGGTAAGCCAGATGAAGACGTCAACAAATTCACATGCGAAAATATAAATTAAAATAAGCATTAATATACACCATATCGTAAACGCCATAATAACCTAGCCTACTTTAAAAGTTATTGCATAGGTGAAGAGTAACTTTCAAGCTAATATGTAACTATTAACCCACACAGTCATGAATGTGTTGACTGCAGTACTGTATATAATGTTACACAAGTACCAGGTACCGTCAAACATGCAACATAGCCTACAACAAAAATAACTAACGAGTCATTCCATGTCAAATCACCCAGAGGGTCCCAGGTCATCCCCTCAGATCCTGTCTATATACTGTATCTAGGCTGCTTCCCCCAAGGAAAGGGAAGTAGCCGAGACAGGACGACACACCCACAACTTACTCATCCACTCACAGTCATTCGCATCTTAGCCCCAAAGGGAGATCCCCCCTGAAAAAAATTCATACTAGCTCCTATACTTATATGATGGAAAAATATCAAGTATTAGGTCAGTATCTTTGATAGTTTTGAAACTATAGGCCTTGAAAATATTAATCAATTTTACAGTTTTTTCCAAACGAGCCCCTCGGACCAAATTGAGACACCCATTTCTCCTCTAACATGACAAGCACAACTTTGAAAACATGTGTTTCAGGCAAACTTATTCTGTAGAGTTCAAACATCTTGCCAAATCAGGTGTGTGTTGTGTACTTTTCCATCTACAGGCCTCTGAAAATAGCCAAAAATTAAACGTACTGCAAAACTATGCCTCCTTGATGGATTTTTACCTCAACAAATACTCTAGATAAAGCATCCATATTTTTTTTCCTGCCATTTAGCATACAGTAGACCATTTCTGAGCAGTAACCATATTAGTTACTCTTATGGGAGTGTCAGAATAATTTTTTGAAATGTGCATGATCTCAAAGTTTCTCAAAAAATTCTCATGTTTATACCCCCCTGTTGACAATATGGGCAGTTCACTATCATTTCCAAAGCTTTACCATGCATTCTTATACTTCTGAAGATGATGTGACAAATATTTGGTTTTGTTTCTAAGCTTCCTTTCAGAGTTGTGATTTTTTAATGCATGTTAAAATTTTAGATATACTAGCTGTCAGAAACTGGTATCTATAATGGGAATAACCAATAATGTATGTGCTGAAACATGTTAAAAACAGTGTGTTTATTGAACAGCAACACTCTGATGGTTTGCATTCACAAAATGAAAGCATGGAAGCCTAGCTTAGTGAACTTTACATTAAAATTACTCTTCACACTGATTATGTATATAATTAGACAAAAAAAATCATTTATTTTATTGCCTGACACTTAAAAAGGTTTCTAAAATACTATGGTAATAGCCTACTGTGGGGCCCCTAGAACATGGTGGTACCTGCCTCCTGCCACCTGACATCAGCTACAAATACATATTTTTTTGGCCAGGGATCGTGATGAAGTAATCCTCTTTAGCCCACACACGTCAAAGATTGCGCAATTATTCCCTCATATATGAAAGCAAATGGATTAGGCTAATCATATTAGGTCTTGCCATGATGGAGTTTAGTTCTGTGTCACAGTGTAATCTTGGAAGTAAATTGGAAGATGACTGTCACAAAATTATTTTTTCAAGAAAACAGGGATTTTTGAAATACAGTTCTTTCTCTGACAATGAAAAGGCTTTAATTCACTGGAGATCTGGAGTTTTACTGCATGAAGATGACAATATTTGCTTCCATCATGAGAGCCTACAAGGCTTTTGTGTAGTTCCAAAAAGTATTCACAAAGATATCTCATAGGTATACTGATATTATTAATGACCTCTATTATGCTGCAAAAATTAATGGTAATTTCCTTACGACTCAAAAACTTTCGAATTTATAAATGTTATGCAATTCAAGAAAAGCTGCGACAGTTATTATTCAACTTATTTGTACTTTTATGCATTACTGCATTTATCTGACACAACTGTAATATGTTCAATGTATTTTGCAGGACCTCTCTGCAGTGTAAGTGAAGACAAGGCTAAAATTCTGGGGCTGATACCTGGGAAGAAACTATGCTCAAGTTGCTGGAGGGACCTTACAAGCACTGGGAATTATACACAGCCTGATTACGAAACGGATGAAGAAGCTGAACCGTGCACTACCCATGAAGTGGACGATTTCCAACCTTCAGAAACGCTTCGAGAGGACTTGAATGCCACTGCAACCATGATAGGCTGTTCACCTATCAAGTATGTGAGCCCTAAGGACAATCCTATGTCAAGAGCAATGTAAAGAAAATGAAAGCAGCTACAGAGGAAAAATTAGGTCACCTGATGGATGTACCTTCAGACATGGATGTTGGCACAGACACAGGCAACTGTGATAAATGCAAAGACTTTGATAAGTTGGTTGAGTTATTAGTGGACCAATGCAAAGTGCCATCCAGGAAAGAGAAATTTCAAATGTTAACTCTAGTGCCAGATAGCGGGAGCAAACAGAAAACTCAAGAAACATTTGGAGTTAGTGAGTATTTGGTAAGACAAGCAACATCTTTAAAGAAAGAGAAAGGAATTTTGGCTGAGCCAGAAAGAAAACTTGGCCACGCTGTGTCGCAAGAAATCAAGGTAAAGGTACAGCATTTTTTTGAACTTGATGAATTTTCTTGAGTATGTCCTGGAAAGAAAGATTATGTGTCTGTTAGCACAGATCAAGGAAAGATTCATAAACAGAAAAGATTGTTGTTCGCAAACTTAAATGAACTGTATTCTGCTTTCAAAGATCGATACGACAAAATGGGAATTTCCAAATTCTGCGAGTTGCGACCTAAGTAGTGTGTAGCTGTGGGTCCCAAAAGTAAACATTCAGTGTATGTCTGTCAGTACCATCAAAATGCATGACCAGTTGATGTCAAATACCACGAAGTGCTCTCTAAACTTGTCTGTAATGTACAAGGTATAGACTGCATGTTGCACACCTGTGAACAGTGTCTTGGTAAAGAGTCATTACAAGAGTACTGGTATCTCTAAAGTCAGCTGGATAGTCAAGAATATGATCCGGGTGATATGATTACATACAAACAATGGGTGCACAATGATAGAACAACACTTGTGTATTTCACTGATATCATGTGTGAATCATTCTGTAAGCTTACACAGCACCACCTTGCAAAAGCACAATCCGAGGCTTTGAATGTATTTAAAGAAAAGCTTAGTTATAATAAAGCCATCATACTACTTGACTTTGCAGAGAACTATGGTTTCATCATACAGGATGGTGTGCAGGGGCACCATTGGGATAATTCCCAAGCTACAATGCATCCCTTTGTAGTTTATGTCAAAGAATCCTCAACTTCTGATCTCAAATGCATAAACATGTGTATCATATCTGATTGCTTAAAACATGACACTGGGGCAATTCATGCTGTTACTACTCAAGTACTGACAGTAAAATATAAGTAAAATATATATAAGTTCGAAAATCTGACCAAAGTTATATATTTCAGTGATGGGGCTGCAAGCCAATATAAAAATTTCAAAAGTTTTGCTAACATCTGCAACCATTATGGTGATCATGGTATGTCTGCTGAATGGCATTTTCTTGCTACCAGCAACAGAAAAAGCCCATGTAAGAGTGTGGTGGGCACTGTTAAGAGGCCAGTTGCCAGAGCAAGCTTTCAGGCAACTGTTAGTGACCAAATTCTAACGCCGTATGATATGTACACCTGGGCAAGAGATAACTTTCATGGCACTGAACTTTTCTTTGTTTCAATAGATCAAGTACAAGAAAATGTTGTCAAATTCAAATTGGCTGAACGGTTTGATAATTGTAAAACAATAGCTGGTGTTAGGTCACATCACAGTTTTATTCCATGTCCAGGAAATAAGCTTCAGATGAGAAGACTGTCCCTAGATGATATGTACACTGTTGTGAATTTAGGCAACATTGATACTGAGGAACAGGTTAGTGTAAACTGGGATGACCAGCACAACCAGGCAAGTATATAGCTTGTGTATATGATTCCAATTGGTATGTGGGAAACATTACTGAATGCTCACCAGAACATTCTGGTGTGGTTGTTTCCTTTATGAAAAGACTAAAGAACAATGTACTATCTTGGCCAGCAGCATCCCGTAAGGATGAATGCTGGGTTCCAGTACAACATGTTACAGTATGTGTGTAATCAGTGCACCAAGCATTCAAGGTAGAAGTGCCCGCAGTTATACAATTAGTTCAAGTGACCTCAACAAAATTCTCACTCTTTTCCCACAATTTGTGCAGACTTAATATTATGATTCCCACAATAAGTTTCATCTTAGTATATTTCATATTTACAAGTTATTGAGTTGGGTGCTGGAAGTTTGTAATATTTAATTTTGTTATATTTAAATTATTTTGTGATATGCTGTTTTGTCACTTATGTACTATTTACTAATTCCAGTGTGACTCTGTATATTATTTACTTGTCAATGTAAAATGTGTTCATGGATATGCCTTGTCATCAATGAATCACTATATTGAATAATTCACTGAAGGGTAATATAGTATTCTGTCTCTTAATTAAAATTTATGTTGATGTTTGTGAACTCTAGCTGTTTAGCATTCACGCTTTGTGTGTGACTCTGTACAATATCATGTAAAATGTGCTTATGGATATACAGTACATGTACCTAGTTTGTTATTCTTGAATCAATAAAATATCAGTTTTACAAGATGTTGTTTACTGATAATTTATTGAATAAATCACTGTTGGGTAATATGTTGTTTAATATTCAAGCTATATTAATAAGTTATTCCTATACGAAGCGCTGACTACTCATTTTCTAAAAATTCACAACTCTGAATGGAAGCTTAGCAACAAAACCAAATCTTTGTCATATCATCTTCAGATGTATAAGAATGCATGGTAAAAATCTGAAAATGATGTGAACTGCCCACATGGTCAACCAACATTTTTTGAGAAATTTTGAAATTGTACACATTTCAAAAAATTATTCTGACACTCCCATAAGAGTAACTAATATTGTTACTGCTCAGAAATGGTCTACTATGTGCTAAATTACAAGAAAAAAAATTATGGGTGCTTTATCTAGTATATTTGTTGAGGTAAAACTTCCTCAAGGAGGCATAGTTTTCCTGTGCATTTAATTTTTGGCTATTTTCAGATGCCTGTAGATGGAAAAGTACACAACACACACTTGGTTTGGCAAGATGTTTGAACTCTACAGAAAAAGTTTGCCTCAAACATGTTTTCAAAGTTGTGCTTGCTATATCAGAGGAGAAATGGTTGTCTGAATTTGGTCCGAGGGGCTCGTTCGGAAAAAAAAAAATAAAAAACTAAAATCATTATTTTAAAGGCTTATAATTTCAAAACTAACAAAAGATACTGGCCTAATACTTGATATTTTTCCATCATATAAGTACAGGAGCTAGCATAAATTTTTTCAGGGGAATCTGAGGGGGTGACCTGGAAAATTTTTCTCCAAAAGGGTGATTTGATACGGAATTACCCTAACTCCTCACTAGATACAAAACATACACAGAATTAAGCCATTAAAGTATGTGCTCCTGTTCAGAATCCGAAAAAAAAAAATTATTACATATGGGTTGTGTTCGAGGCTGATGAGGCAAGCTAAGAACGGTGACTACATCAACAAACCCATCATACCGGTCTACTTTTACCAAAGTACGTACCAATCCACACACAAACTCGACTACCCCATACAACTTATCCCCGAAAATATCATACTCTGCTCATCCGTTCCCAAGAATTGAAAAAAAAAAAAAAATGCATGCAGGTTGAATATTTCCATCGCTAGTTCACTATGCAACCTCGGCAATCCTCTTTTTCTAGTAACTAAGCCTATATGAATGTACTAGGTCGATATGGAAATGAACTGGCACCAAAGAACAGCGCTCCAGCATGGACAAAGATGTAATTAAAATCAGTTCATCAAAGGAGTCAAGGCATGTTGATTGTCAGGATGGGGCCCCTCTGAGCAGGTGCAGGGCTACCAACGTGTCACACATGCTGCGGTAAGTGGTGTTATAATATTCTGATCACCCAATAATGATACTGGTACTCGCCTGCAGTTGTACTGAATTACCTATCTACCATTATGATAACTTTATCTCGCATAAAATGAACAGAAAATATTATTAAACTTCCACATGTCACGGGAAAATCCTCCCACGTAGCCATGTGGGTATGCATGCACTAGTTACTAGCACCATAACAAAACATACGTCTCCAATACATTTAGCACCTGATTACTTATTTGTAATATATTCGCATACCTTGTGAATGCAACATCACACTAAAAATGAATTACGCTATCTACAATATGGAAGTACTTGCATGCAAGCTGGCCCACAAAATTGTTCACTACGAAACCTCCATGCAATCCCGTATTTTTTTTTTTTTTTTAACTTCGCCTTCACAAGTGACTTAGCCTATATGGATATATTTGGCTTATATGGAAACGGACTAACATCAGTGAACAGCGCTTCAACACTGACGAAAATAAAATTTGAATCGCTTCGTCAAAAACTGAAGGTGGCCATGGCAAGAGCGAGACCACACTGTCCACTTGCAGGGCTGCCAACCTGTCCCACTCCCAGGCTACGTGAAGTGTCAATATTTCTACCTAAATTCTACTACTACTAGCTAGCAGTTGAAATCAGTTACCTTTACAGCATTACCCTTACCTTTTCCTCAAATAATTAAACATAAGAAACAAAAACAGGTTCCACTTATTAAGAAAATTTATGTCTGCCATTACGCCATGTTGGTACGCCTGCGCGTAGTTAAAAGTCCACCGTGAGATTTAATCCAAAGTAAACAAACACGTATAATGTTTCAGCCTCTTATCACATACTTCTAATTTACTTCCACACCTTGTGAGCACAATACCTGCACTCGGAATGCTAGGAAACGGGTATAACCGGGGTACTTATTGGAAAGAACGGCCTACCCAACAAAAAATGATGGGAGGCAAGTGCACCGAGTACTTACATTCGTGTTTCTCCTGTCAGTCGAGCTATACAGGTCCAATGTGCATGTCTGCCGCTGCTCCCTCGTGTAGTATCACCGAAGCACATCCTGAGTCCAGTTGCCGCTGTCTTTACCCGGGTAATTAGCAATTTATTGCGGACGCCGCTCACCCACGTATACCTACCACCAAGTCAACTCGCGAATGAGATGACGTCTTAGTTCCGAGTTACGTTCTGATTATTTTCAATAATTTGTATATGGATGTACTTACCGAAAGATTTTTGCCTTCATACAGATACATAACATAATAATTATTATAAAATGGATGGTGCAAAATGGGAAAGAATATTAATATACTTTTGTTGTGATTCTTGATTACGTAACCAGGAAATACACAGCTGGAGGTCACTGCTCAGTGTTCCTGCGGGATTTAAAGGAACCAATTCTCGTGGACTTTAATTTGACTTGGACTTTAATTTGGAGTGGTCTCGCTATTAGTATGTGTTTCCGTTTTTGTTAAGCTCATGAGTTGCAAGAAATTTGACATAATCCTCAGTCATGCATAAGGATTACACGACTGAAATGATCCTGACTTCTTCTTTTCTTCCAAGAACTCGCAAGAGTTTTGGTCACTGACTTAGACCACATTTTCATCAACTCACAGTCCTCCCCATCATCATCATTATTAATATTTTCCCCACAGGTGCCTCAAGTTGGGTAAGGTAGGGTCTAGGAACAAGGAGAGAGAGTACGAACGTAGAACTACTAGTGTACGCGGCCACACAGTCATTTAGACATGATTTAAAGTTTTCAGAATCCTGGAGCCACATCTACTCAGTGGAACATTTTTGTCATTAATTAAGAATACATCTTCTGGAGCACATAACTTCTATATATTTTTTATTTGATAAAGGTATAGCATACATAAGTTGCAAAACATAATAACATTCTTATATTTTTCGCAGTTTTTTTTTCTTTATCGATTTATGACTTACAGCACCGGTTCGTTATATACTGAACTTTTACTGTCTCTAGAATCATATGTAAAAGATAAACTCTACCCTCGTTGATATGTGATGAAGGTTTTGTAACATTTCCTTCCATGAACTGCTATTATATTTACCTACAACAGTTTTTATAACAGTTGTCATGTAATTCCAGTATGATATCAGAGGGAAAAAAAAAAAAAAAACGAATGATTAGAACTTGGTGCCAGGCCGGATCCACAATCTTATGGTCAATTTTGTCGTAATTAAGCTAATAAACTTACAAGGAGAATTTGCAGTTTTTCTTTGCTGTCCTTCCTGAAAACCAGTCACAGGTACGATAGGAACTGTTCGTAAATTTGCTTATAAATCAAAGCTATGTGCAGTACTTACTAACGCGTAGCCTAGTACTGCGATGTCAGGATTTAGCTTTTTTTTTTCTCTCTCTCTCTCTCTGCAAAGCTCAGTCTCGGTTACAATAAAGAATTTATCGTAATAATATATATTCTACAAACTGTTGCCTATGTTTCTCGACATCTGGTGAGTAGCCTAGTATCATGTGTTTGCTGAAGTATATCAAAAGATTGAAAGAATGATGAATGCTTGAGTGTGGTTATTAGTGAAGGCTACTCTCAATATGCCAAGCCCTCTCTTTTTAATTCCTTCAGCCGGAAGACTTTTTTTGTTTTTCCCCTACTTTCGAACAGTTTTATTTAGCTTTGGCAAGACTTTTGTATCGAAGGGGCTAATGAAGGCTATATCTGACTTCTCTTATTCCACTGTCTCCTAAATTCATGAACAGGTTAGGACGTAAAGGTTGAAGAGGAGTAATAATAAAGCAGTAGTAGTAGAGCAACCCTGGTCAGTCTGGGCGAGCAGACTCATCAACCGCAGGCAAGCAGTTGGCTATGCAGGTCTGTCCCATGTAGTGAACCGAAGTTCCTTTGGGCTGGACAGCGCCTAGCGACAGTGAGGCATGGGGCAGTGTGAGGAGGTTTAGTTCCTGTATGGACACCACATATGCATCTTCATCCAGATAACAGAAGTACCATATTAGGCTCCACATCACCCCGTTATTTGGTTATATGGTTGCCACCGACCGTAAAAAATGGTTGCCTGAGTCACAGGAAACCATTAGGCTTGTCACTCATGTAGAGCCACGTAAGGAAGAAAGTAGGCAGCACTACAGCAAGTGAGTGAATGATGATCGCCACCACGTACCACCTACTAAAGCAGTTTGCTGTAATAGTGAAACAGTGAAAACAACACTTTTGACTAGAGAAGGAGACTTAATCCCCCTCAGGCCAACTAACAGTAGACGGATACATATTAATGGATGCATACTTAGGTTGGGTGCCTATCCAAGTGTTATTCAGATGGTATAATTTAAGTGCCAGGTGATTGTAATCCCCTTGTATATTGTATTTAACTGGGTTATACATAGATTTTACCTGTAACTTGAAATCATAGTGGAAGACATACGGTATATTTTTTATTTTTAGCGGAGTGGTCTGATCCAAGGATACGGACTCTTCCAGTACTGTGCCGTCATATTAACCTATTCAGTCTAATGTCGTTTCTTTATATTTCACTCTTGTTACCACCAGACGACTTTTTTTTTCGACTAAGGGCAGACGTCTGGTAGTGAAAGGGCTAATGGAAGCTGCATCTGACTCCTCCAATTCGAATGTTTTCTTCAAAACTGAACAAAATTATCTGGAGATAGGAAGTACATGATTAGAAATACATCCTCGGATTGAAGAACTTAAGGTGTCTCCCAAGCACCTTTTCCGTGCCAAATTATTTCTACATGTGGACACCTACATACTCATGGCTGATATTACTACAGATTATGTCGAAAAAAAAAAGAAAAAAGAATTCTCAAGAAGATAAGAAGGGTGCAATATGTAAAATAAATTGTTCTGAAAAAGTGCCAGAGAGCCTTTAAATTACAGGAAAAAAAGGTTCTTAAAGTAGTTTTATGTTAATACTTGATTTTATGTGACTCCCTCAGCTGAATAAAATCGTCTGGTGTAAGCTTTAATAGCGAGGTTGGATGGTGAGGAATTGGAAAATGTGAGTACGTTTAAGTATTTGGGTAGTGTGATGAGTAAGGATGGAGGTTTGGAGGGTGAAGTGCTTGAAAGGGTACAGCAGGGAAGAAAGGTTGCTGGTTCCTTAAAAGCAGTGATAAGAAACAGGGAAGTGAGCATGGAAGTAAAAAAGTTACTACATGACAGTATTGTGATACCAACTCTAACGTACGGAAGTGAAGCTTGGACATTGTTGGAAGGACACAAGTCAAGAGTGAGAGCAGTGGAAATGAGTTATTTAAGAGGAGCCTGTGGAGTCACGTGGAGAGACAGGCTGACGAATGAGGATATAAAGGAGCGTTGTGGTGTGGATGTGGATGTGATAGGAAGCGTTGTGAGGAACACACTGAGGTGGTTTGGCCATGTGGAGAGGATGGAGGGTGAAAGATTGACGAAGAGAGTGTATGTGAGTGAGGTGGAGGGTGGAAGAGGGAGGGGGAGACCGAGGATGAGATGGAGGGATGGGGTGGAGAGGTATATGAGAGAGGGGGGTGTGAGTTGGGAGCAGGGCAGTGAAATGGCGGGGGACAGGGCGACTTGGAGGCGATTTGTTTGTGGCCACCCCAAACGGGATTGAGGCGTCTGGCAATAGATAGATAGATAGAAGAGTCTCCTGCACTAAGCTAAATACAATTGTCTGGTTTAGCTGGGATGAAATGCTGGAGCTGTCCTGATCATGAGAGTCGTCTCTCACTTTTCAGTTCTCCACACCATAGTGTGGATACTTTTGTGACTTAATCTTTTAAGTCTTCTTTCTTCCAAACACTTATTAGTTTGGTGTCATTCCTTTATTTCTTCACCAGTTCGCTTCAAATTTGGTACAGCTCTTCACTAAGCGAATACACTCATTTTTTTAGTCCTTTTAAAGGGTATTATGGGGTCGAAGTCAAACCACCCACCCACCCACACGAAGTTTGGGATCCTATGTTTTTGAATGTTCAATAATCACCATGGCAATTTACAGAGAAGATTGTCAGAGTACTGTACCTGAGTGGAGACCATTCTGCACTCCCCTGGGAATGTTGGTAGTTGCTTTAGAGATGATCCAGATGTAGCCTGTGAAGCTGATATTTATTTGGTTATTACCTGAACAGTGAACCCCTTCAGTCCGATGGTGTATTGTTACTAAGTTCTTGTTATCTTTGCTGTTATTTATTCAGCCTGGGAGAAACCGTTGAAACTGGGGGGGTTAGACATTGCCTTCATCTACCCCGTCACTACATGAGGTCCCCCGATAATTGATTATTGTCTGGAGGAAGAAATGAAAACAAAAATGTCACTGAACTGATTAGGTATACTGTACATATTGCTTTTTCATGCAGAATAATTTATTGTACTAATATTCATGCTAGGTTGCTCAAAGGAATATAAAAAATCTTGCCTAAGTTTATTTGACTCCATACCGTTTACAAACGATTTCATGGGTACATTTCTTCCTCGATTTGAAGATAAATCGAAACTCAAAGTCAAACATGTAAGTTAATGAAACGCAACTCAGTGTTAGATACATAGAATAATCAAACTGAATACATAAATGGGTAAAGAAAAAAATTGGTTGCAGGTTCACTGATGTGAACTAAATGCTCATCACCTGACGTTCTTATTTTTCACCGTAAGTAAAGAATCTTATTTATGCATCGGTTATTGTGCAATATGGGACTACATTTTGTTATAAAGGATAAAACACACCAACAATTACGCGAAAAAATATGCACACAGACTCTAAAATACTGTTTTATTCTTACATTAATGGGTAGATATAAGTGATGTGCATTGGGCTATAGATGTAATATAAAGAACATAAGATGAACACATGGACGCCTTAAATACATTAGTCACCCTGAGTTATTTCATCATCAACCCATACCCCCTTTACTAAAACAAAAGAGAATAGTACTACAGTAACCCTAATACAGCACAGAATGGTACTACAGCAACACTAATTCAGTATGGAATGGTACAACACTGGATATTGTAAAGTTACTGAATCTGTCAGTACCTCATAAACCAAGATGGTACTGTATTAACAAAATCACAAGTGTGCTAATGTTAACACTACTATATCATAGTTAATACAAGCAATGTTTAGCTTTAGTTTGAAGGATTAACATGCTTTTCGTAAACTAGTTGCTCAGTGTTCAACATAATTTCATGAATTAAACCTGGGTCAGCATTTAGGTTTACAGTCTTTCCCCCATACCATATGAGTTTATAATCATGCTTCGTATTTCCAGCATTAATCTCTTGAATCCGGGTTACGTATTTTTGGCTTATTTTTGCTGGTACTAACTTTTTTTTTTTTATTCATCTTCGGAGAGGACTCTAGTACTGAAGGGGTTTCTTCATGTTATAATTAACTCCTCCAGATTGAAAAGTTTATCTAAAAGCGAATGCAATCGCCACATGATGCAAAAATACAATGAAAGAGAGATCCCATGGCTCAGTCGATTTAGGTAGAGCTGTCTTTGCTTATTTTCGACTGGGTGAAGCTCTTTATGTGAGACATAATGTAGAATCTACAAAACTGAATAAAGAAAATCACTGAACAAAACTTCTGAATTTATCCATAGACATTTCTCAAAGCTTGAAGCCTGCCTGTAAATGAGGAAATTGAGGATGAGGGAAAGAGGAAACTCTCTTGTGAAACCCTAAATCTGAGAACCCCTGGTACTCTAAGACAACTAATCTTCTACTAGAGTTTAACACACTAGGTTCAGGCAAGACAGTTCTAGAAAAGTAACTAATTACTAGACAACGTTAAGTTACACCACCATTCACAACTACCTTACAGAGTAGTAAAATGAGTTACCTGTAGGGAAGATAGAGCAAAGGTGGGTGCAATCGGCTAGAAGGAGTGTGGCAGAACCTATACTAGATGAGTTACTGTGTGCTGTGTGGTGGGCTTGAGCATGTGTTCAGGTGAAGGGCAATCACTGAGGGGTCTTGTGTGGATCCTAGTATAGTTGAAAAGTGTTGGTACCCTGTGTTGTCCTGTGGTCTGCTTGTTCAGGAACAGCGACCTCCCTTGTAAGTGTAGTGCTCCTGTAATTTAGAACTGTATGGACACATGGCAGAGTTTAATGATGATCATGTTATTTATCAGTAGTCAAGCTAGTTATGCCCATTTTATTTATCAGTAGTCTGGTTAGTTATGTCTGATATTATGCTGTTTATGTGATCCTGTTTGTATGTGCATTTCACTGGTTTTTTATTTTTGCTGAACATCTTCTACTGTTTTTTTCTGAATTAGATGATCAGATTTAGTTGTTTTTGTAGCAGATTATGGGGTAAATCTTACATGTTATTAGTGAGGGTTGCATTATTTTTGGAATATCGGATAAAACACACTTATATGTTTTATACGTTGGTGCCATTCGGTTGCGGTGTGTGTGTGTGTGTGTGTGTGTGTGTGTGTGTGTGTGTGTGTGTGTGTGTGTGTGTGTGTGTGTGTGTGTGTGTGTGTGTGTGTGTGTGTGTGTGTGTGTGTGTGTGTGTGTGTGTGTGTGTGTGTGTGTGTGTGTGTGTGTGTGTGTGTGTGTGTGTGTGTGTGTCTAGGACTGTAGGATTGTAGGATACATACTTAATCTTTAAGGAATAGGTTCTCTCAAATCTCCCACGCCGCGCAGACGTGTAATTTACAGTAATTGTCTTAGGAGATTTGCTAGTAGGTTACCTCTTCCTTACTATACTCGTTTCACTTTAATCTGGCCTATACTTTTGTGCTTTTGCAGCTTTTATCATGTAGCTCAGTGGCGGGAGGAGATAATTTTAAAGCTCTACATTCTTTCCATAGCGCTTCTTCGGGACAAAGATCGAAATCCTGTGTTAATCTCTTGTTACGAATCAGAAATTTAGGTGTGGAGAGATGACAGTTTTAGGCCAAGTTATAGTAAAACGATTATTGTTTCACTCCTACATATGGCACATTCATTTTCCGTTATACGCCATTTATGATATCTATTTCGACATTAAAAAGACAGATAAAAGAAAACAGAATGATGAGGTGCAATATACAAGAAAATAATTGTAAAATAGGTGCCACAGAGCCACCTTTGGGTCCATTCTACGCAGCTCTGGATATTTCTTGACACCTCTTCCTTGGCGATTTATTCTGCACATTACATTTGAATATTCTCTTGCATATCATTCAAGCTAAATATGTCGATATTAAAATGACATAAGAATCATACAAGAGAATGCCAAGATGTGATACGCACAATAAATCGCCAAGGAGAATATTTTACGAAGCCTCCTATGGCATTCAGAATACTGGCTGGATGGCGGGTGAGTGGTTGATGGTCTGCCAGGGCGTCACAAGGGCCGTGGTTCGACGCTGCTGTAGACGACGATGCTCCTTGAAAGAAAGAAAGAAAAAAGGTAATTCCTACTCAGGATATAGATAGATAGATAGATATATTTAAGCTGCAAGAGGTAAGGTATTTCTGTCATTGCCTTTATTAGCTCTCCCATGGTTGGGAAAACTCACGTACGTCTATTCTGTTCCAAATAACGCCAGACGAATTTACTTAGCTGGGAGTGAGTCAGACCAGGCTATATCTAATTCCTCCAGTTTGAAAGGTCCCCGTCATATACACCTTCTAGTCTACGAAACGTTCTAAAGTTCGCCAGCAGCCTCGTAATATCTTGCTAAGCATCTTCCTCCAGCTCAGAAAATCACTTCCAAAATTTGCAAAAAATAAAGAGGTAAATAAATAAACAAACAAAAACGTCACACAAGGTTGTAGGTCCATGGTGAATATCTTCCCCTCCCTTATGCATCTTCAAGCCTGCGAAACCTAGAAAATAATCATCATCATCATCATCATCATCATCATCATCATCATCATCATCATCATCAACATCATCATCATTCATTCATTATCTAATAATAAAAATAAATATCTTCGAGCATTAATAAAAATATCTCTAAGTTTCCAAAACTCCCCGCAAGTCCGCCTCCAACCTTGCAAATATATATCCCTAACAAAAATTCCCCTCCCCTGCGCTCCTCCCCTTCCCCACCTCCCCCATCTCTACTCCTGCAAGTCCCCCCTCTCCCCCCCTCGAGTCAGTACCTGGAGGGGCCGCGATGCAATAGTGATGGAGCAACATGCAACATTGAGGCGGCTGGGAGGTGGAGACTGGTCTGGATTGAAGGCTTGAGCTGGACACCCCAAAAGTTTTTCTCGATTGTGATTACCTTCTTGGGAACTCAATTAACCTGCTGTGGCCTCCCCCCTCTCCTCCTCCTCTCTCTCTCTCTTTCTCTCTCTCTGCCAAGACGTTAATCAGGCTCATTTTTACCCTTTTACTGAGCGGAGAGTTTCATTTAGGTAAAAATTCACTTCTGACGATTGCCGTAATAAAAAAAGTCAGTTCGTATATCGCATTCCAGAGCTTAAGTTCTTACTGTTCTTTCTCACATACGACATCTCTTGTTTTTCTTACTTTTCTTAAATTTCTAAGGGATATTAGTGCTTTTCCCCAATCTCATTTTCCCCCTCATCTTCATGTTTACTTCCCTGTACTTTTCTTCTATCCTGCTTTGCCTCTCAACTTCAGCTCATCACCGTCAATTAGTCTGGAGAATTCTAGTGTTCTATTGCAGATAAAGCCTTGGGAATATAATAGGCTGTAAGTGAATCATACGAGCCTTTGAATATTAACATCTCCATCTAACCACATCTCTTTCTATACGAGACTTTTGCCTCAGTTAAATAAAGTGATCTGTAGGTGAGAAGAATAAATTAACAGGTGTCATCGTACGGAGACTATTTCTAACACTTCTAGCACGATATGCCTTTCCTAGTGATGAAATAAAATGGTTCAAAATGGAATGGTGAAGATTAAACACCTTTACTACACGAAGTCTCACATCTACTGAATAAAAGTCTTCCAGTAATAATATACATGGCATCAGTGTGCTGAAGTGGCTAAGAAATTCCGTGTTTCATTTGTAAACCGTCTACATTCCCTCCCATCATATATTCCAAATAACATGATGAACAGTTCCGAAAAACGTCAATAATAAAAACTATGAAACAATACAAGACCAAACGTAACATAAATCGTCTCTACCTAAGCCTTGATCTTATGACAAGGCTTTAATCCTCCCCCTCTCCCCTCTCTCTCTCTCTCTAATAAGTGGCTGCGTTGTCGAATCCATGGGTGACCTTTTGAAAGATGGATCAAGCGACCCAGATTAACATGGGACCAGTTCCTTTAATTGAATCTAGGGAGCCGGTCAGAGGAGTCTGATGGAGTGAAAATATGAAGAGAGGAAGAAGTAGTACCTGATGTAGAGAACTGTTGAATGCAATCGACTATACTCTGAATTAACAGAGAAGTGTCTGCATGCGAAGAGGAGGGAGGTATGGAGTAGGTTAAAATATGCTACAACAACAACAACCACCACCACCGCCACCATCACCGCCACCATCGCCACCATCACCACCACCACCATCACCACCACCACCGCCACCATTATTACTACTACTGCTACTACTAATAATAATAAAAACAGTAATAAAAAGATAAGCGTCAAAGCGAAACGAAGGAATCAGCAGACATCACAATAAAACAGCAGATTGAGCAGCATTACGGTGACAGGGATGTAGGGTATATGATAATCAATTAATGGATGGAAGGTACACTGGTAATCTAAACAGAAGGTCTTAGTGAACCGAGAAGGGATTAACTGGATCGTGTGAAAGATGAAAATGACAGACCTTCGTAAAACTGAGTCAGGGGGTTGATTTATTTATTTATATTTATTTATTTATTTTTTTTCGCTTCGGTGCTTTCCATAACACCTCTTCCTAGGCGAATTTTTTGACTGTTCTATCGTAATATTCTCGTTTACTTTAAGCATGCAAACTATGGCGATGTAAGAAAGACGCATTTTTCTCATATATGTTGCTGACGCACACTAAATCGACATTAAAAAAGATTAAAAAGATGATATTAGGGGGGAAAACGTAAATAAATCGCTAAAGAAGACGTGTTACGAAGTCTCCTGACACCCAGAACACGGCCAAGGGAATTATTAGCATCTGAGTCAGTGAATAAAGAAAGATATGCCAAATAAAATGTCTAAGTAAAGCAAAGAACTATCAATTATCCTGTGTGGGTGAAATGCGGAATAAGTTGGTTTATCATAAGAAGACGTATCAGAGAAGTAAGCAGAACTGAGGAAGAGAACCACTAGAAAATATACTTATCAGTCGAGGGTAAAGTGACAAGCAGCAGAAGAGCAATCTAGGTAAGACAAGAAAGGAATCAGAGAATCGAATAAAACAGAAAGTATAGTGGAATGGGTAGAAGTAAGTACAGAGGAGTGGGTAAAGAAGAGTAGGTATAGAGGAGTGAAAATAATGGAGTGGATATAGAAGTGTTGTTATAGAGACGTGGGTGTTGAGCAATGGGTACATAGAAATGGGTAGAATTAAGTATAAAGGAGTGGGTAAATTTAAAGCAGGAAGTCACTGAAGAATTATCGACTGACACCAAGATAAAACTACCGTATACGGTAATGGAGAAGTAGCTGACGCGAAGTAGGAACAACTGACAGGCTGACAGAAAATTAAGAGAACTGAGTTAAACTGAGACGCTAAACTGCTGGAGTAAAATACAACTAAATGCAAAATGGAAAAAGTTAGTAAAACTAAGACGCTAAATTGCTGGAGAAAAATACAACTAAATGCAAAATGGAAGAAGTTAGTGAAAAAAAAGAAAATAGCCACGCTAGGAGGTTGAGCAAGAATTAAAAGATGAATCAAAATAATGCTGCGAAGGAAAAGAAAGTTTGTTAGAGCACTGAGGTAGCAGTTGGCGTATTGAATAAAAGAAGTAGAGGACTGAGTATACCACACTGGGATTTACTGGACTATTAGCTGATGTGTCGAAAGAAAAGTGCCAAGTTAAACAAAAAAAAAAAAGGCAATTTTAGTGGCACGAGGAAGGAACAGAAAAGAATAAAACTGGCAAGGAAAATTACTGGAGAATTCACTCACTCAAGCATGATAGGCACTGTCCTGTGTTTTTATCTTATTTTATTTTATTTATTAATCACAGTATTATTTTCATTATTTGCTGTTTCGAGACGATGTTCTTCAGCTTAGGAGAGGCCTTTCGAACTGGATGAGTTAGACATTACCACCTTCACCACTAATGGGCTGTACATAGCCGAATGAAATTATTTACTAATAGGAAGAATACAGTGGAATACGGCGTTTTTGTAGTAAATGGGCTATTCAGTGGTTCGGGAAAAGATGCCAAGTAGATATAAAGTAAATGAGATGAAGATGGAATAGCAAGATCGGGTAAAATAATATACAAGACTGAGAAGAAATGAGAGAAACAGCTTTGGAAGAACTGCATAGGAGTAAAAAAAAAAAATGGAATGCCAACAGAAAACAAGACAAAAATAAAACACAGTAAGGAAAGGGCATTGTGTGAAACTGAGCTAGATAAAGCAGACATTAAAAAAATAATGTAAACAAAATTCGCTACCGGTCCACTTAAACTTGGGAGAGATTTTCGTCGTTTTGCAGCAATACTCTAGTAGCTGAATGAGTACGACAAACTACGGCTCTACATCCTTTCCAGGGCACTTCTTCATGACAGGGACCGTTTTCAAGTGTAAATGTCTTATTACAGTTCAGCACATGATAATGAGGGACGCCAATTTCGGCCAAATTAAAATGAACAGAATATAGCGATCTACAAAAGGAAGCAAAATACTTTAAAATGATAGTAACTGAGCCTATAAAAAAAAATGTCAGGAATGTGGCTGGCGTAAAAAAAAAAAAAAAATCAGTCGTGCAAATACCTGAAAAAATGCCATCACTAGAAAGAAAGGGACCTGACAAGAAAAATGTATAGACGCGAGTTGAAGTGAGTTAAAAAAAATAAGGAAGTGGGAAGTACTAAGACAAGGAATTCGTGAAATGAGGAGAAAAATGCCGATTAAGTATGGAAAAAGCATGTCTATGATACCAACAAATTACAAGGAGTGTTGAAGGGGTAAAAAATACGAGACTGGGTTACGTCTATGCAAGAAGTGCTGATTAGCGACTAGAGGTTAACATACTTAAGAAAACAGGGAACTAGGAATGTGAATCGACTGTCAGTCACTGAATCAATCAATCAATCAATCAGTCTACCTATCTATCTATATTTACATACTAAAAAGTGCTATTTCAACCAGAAATTTGTGACGAATTAACTCGTGATCTGCTCTCCCAAGATAAATGGCAAAAAAAAAAAAAAAGTTAAATTATACCACAGAGCAGGATAGGAAAAAAAAAAATCTTTTCCACACTGCTAGACATCCATAAGGTTAAATATGCATCATTTTTTATTTCTTCTTTACCGCAGGACAAGTTAGTGTTCCACCATTTCAGGAATCCTTGACGCAGAAATATTTAACAGATCAGTGTGTACTCTTCAGATCCAGTGCAATTATCAAGAACGTCAAGAGGTCTGGGTCGTGATGCAATGCGGTTACACGTGACAGTTCTCCAGTTTATATTTTTGTTGTATGATTGTTACATTCGTTAAAACATCGATAAAAAGAATTAATGCACAACTAAGAGCTACCGGAGTGAAATATAAGTGCTCCTGTAACGTGTTTTATTGTTTATTTATCATTCTAATAGTATATAAATTAAAGCATAATTAAGTTAGTGAGAAGAACTGATTGAGGGAACAAGTGGAGTACTGAAGAAAAAAATGCCCAAGAGACGATTCAGCAAGACAGGAGAGTTTTCACGTACTCTTATTTTTTTGTTGTCCAGTAACCAAATATATACTAGATAATGTAATAAGTCATAGCTTGGTTAGACACAGAGTATACTTCTGTCAGCTTGTTTAATAAATAAACAAATAAATCAATCAAATATTACGGTTAGCCATGAGCTCTTGTACTTGTTTTTGCTGCCTAATAAACCAACAGATAAAAAAATAAATGAAATACTGAAGTTCGACATTAGAGTTCTCCTGAACAATTTTTGTTGTCTATTTATCATGTTTGGAAATAAGTAAAAATGAAATATTAATATAACTAAATGAACAAACAGTTAAAGAACAAGAAATCATTCCGTTAAATATGAGTCCTTATCGCCGTCAGTTGTCTATAAACATATAGATGAATTAACAAATAAATATATAAATGAGATACTGAGGCTAATATTAGTTCTGCGCTGTCTCCTGTTATTTATTATTATTCTTACAAATATATAAACAAATACATGCATTAACAGACCACCACCACCACCACCACCACCACCACCACGACAACCACCATCATCATCATCATCATCATGACTTAATTCCCACCTAACGATACGCCGAGATGCACAATTACATGATTAAATAAATATGAGATACTGTGGATAGACATGACTACTTTCTTATATTAACATTAGTTGCTTTATAATTACCGTATACAAATAAATATCCAAATAAATAATATATACTACAGATATATATGAGAGTCCTGCTGCATTTTTGTTGTTGTTGTTGTCTATTTACCCTGTTTGTAAATATATAAATCAATAAACAAATACGAGAATATACGATTAGACATTACAATTTCGTCTCTGAATTTTGCTGTCTAATTTCCATAGTCAGTAAATAAACATGCATATACGAGGAAAAAAAAAAAAAACTTAAGTCCCCAGGGCATGAAGGGCGAAAGAACTTAATCGAACAGTAAGACGCAGGTCGGTTAGACTCACACTCTTTCAGTCAGATGTGTATTTCTTGTTGTTTATTCTCACTACCATCCACTGACTTAAGTAAATTTAAGAGAGATTTAAGGGAAGGGTTTGATGCAGGCAATATCTAACCCCTCTAGTCCAAAAGCCTTTCCTGAGCTACGAAAATTATCTGATACAAGAGGTTTAATTTATGTTTCTAGATTTTCATGCCTCGGAACTGGAATTTTCACACTTTTCCACAAATTTTCCCACCTTTCCCACAGAACAGTTCATTCGATATTGATGCAGTAAGTCTTAAAACAAAGTAGCTGGTAAAGGTAACGTATGGAAAAACTGTGATACCTGGAAAACAGGAAGAGATTGGCTAACAGGTCTTTGGTATTGTAAAGGTTTTATGTTAGTGATCACAAGACTCAGAAAAATGTAGGGGAGAAAATTGGAATATATTTAATGAGCCATTTCATACTACAATGTATTTCACCTGGGGGTCGAAGAGGTCAGACTATGAACGCCTGAACATAGAGCATCGTGCATGTCTTTGCATGGACATATCTTTTCCCGTAAGCTGCAAAAAAAAATGCAGATATATCCGATCATACTGAATAAATTCTTTAGAGTAACATGCACATAACTGCAAGGATAAAAATTTTCTTGTAAGGCGAAGCAGCTTAGGAATAAAAAAGTTAAATTAATTTGTACAGATACAGTATATCATTTACTTCGGCAAATCCTTCAGATCAGACATGGACGCATGAACATCTTTTAGAACATTAGGTATACGTAACCGAATTAATGTGAGGAAAGAAGAGTAAAATCAAAATGCTCATACATACAGTCATTCACGACATACGGAACTGGTCAAAGGAAAGGAAAGAAGATAGTAAGAGACTCCTGTACATCTCAGAACAATATGTGCATAAGTTCAGCGATATATATTTTCTCACAAGCTCATGGAATGTAAGGAATGTTGAGAAAAGTCTGCAGAGGAACAATTTACATAAGAGTCACTACGCTTATGTCTGATTATGGACGCCTGTACATTATTAGAACATTGTGTATCTGCAAGTACATATATTTCTTGTAATTTGGAAAAAATTGAGTGTAAAGTCAAAGTAATCTGCTCAGAAAATACATCCGATCAATACACTCAACACCCAAAGGTTGAGCAGGTTAGATAAGACTCCTGTGTATCCTCAGAGCATTTCAAGGATGTGATATTTCTGATAAGCATTGCGTACTATAGTGTGGTGCGTGGCTGTGATGTGTGGGTGTGAGGGTGTGGAGGCGGGCAGCTCTTCCACCCGACCGTCCATCCGGGGAGAGCACCGACGCTACAAATCCACATTTTCATTTAATCACCGCAAGTCCGCTCAATAACAGGTACAAAAACACCCCGACTCCTACACCAACTGGCAATAGAAACACACCAAGCTAAAGATAAACAACTATGGCGTTATTAAGGTCTACTCAAACTCCTTAATATGCCATTTTTGTGGTGGTTTTGGGCACCGTTTTGCAATCAGAATAAGCACATTTTTTTTCCGCCGCACCAGGACCCCCTCCCGACACCCCCCTCCAGCACTCACGTTTTCTTTCTCACTGTTGTCGGGGTTATCTGAATAATTGATGTTTTGCCCCAGCCCGACGCCACTGCCACCGCCTACCCTACCCCTCATCCACCGCTGTTACTGTTTACTCATTATCATCATCATCATTATCATCATTATCATCTTCATTTGGGTTGGATAATGAGGATGATGATGAAGGTGGTTATGACGGAAAGATGAGTCAGGAGAGAGTGATGGAAAGCGCTTAGACGCATCACCCACCTGCCTCTCCTACTTACTCATTATCCTTATCATTAGCTTTATTTTGGATAATGAGGATAATAATAAATGTGGCTATGGGAAAAGTAGGGGAATAAAGATGAGAAATGAGAAAAACCAGACATGAAAAGCATCTTCTCCACCTTTCCCCTCAACCACTCCTACTTACTCATTATCACTGTCATCATTAACATCATTATTAGGGTTGATTAGTGAAATGGATGGTGACAGTAATGATCAAGACAGGGGAAGATATTTAACTACAGACTGTGAAGACTGTAAAAAGAAAGAAAGAAAAAAGGATGGATAGCCCCTGAACCATCCCACCCATCCGTCGCTCCTACTTCCTCCTCCTCCTCCTCCTCATCATCATCATCATTATTATCATTATCATCATCACCATGGCTAGCTGGTGAGGAGGATGGTGAAGGTGGCCGTGATGGAGAGGTCGGAGAACATAGTCGGGAGAAAGATAGTAAGTGCCTAAACCATCCCTACCACTTCTACTTACTTATCGTCACCATAATCATCATTATTATCATCAGCAGGACAGGATAATGAGAGGGAGAGTAAAGACGTTGATGAGGGAGGTCAAAGAAAATATGGTTGATCTGCCTGGAGGTGGAAAAAAAAAACATGGAAAGCTACAAGGAAAAATGTGCACCATGATCATCCATCCTTGTAAATCGTTTGTACAGTAAGCTGTAGGTGTGAAGAGATTGATCACTATGTATGTATTATGTACTATGTATATGTTTACCTGTCCATTTATTCATTATGCAACAGGGTCCCTATGAAAAATTAGGCACACCAATAACTTATCCAAAATTGTGAGAATGTAGATACAAGTCATTGGCTATCTATCCATCTATCTATCTATCGTCTTTTTTTTTTTTTTTACCTGTACGAAGTACTACTTTTCACGAACTGACTATCTAAATGGAAAGTTACGCAGATAGTTTCCACTATAATGAAAATCTGTAGATGTTTGTGAGGTGTATAAGAATATAGTTCTCTACCAATCTATCTATCTATTTATCTTATCTAATTATCTATCTACACATCCGTGCGTCTGCCTCCCTCTCACTCTCTGTCTTTCAACAAGGTCCCTGTTTATTTGTATTCACCCTTTCGGCATGATGTCGTCTTTCTTCCACACTTCCGACCACCAAACAAATGACGTGATGCCGTGTAGGGGAGGCACCTCTTGTGGCGATGGGGTTAACGAAGGCTATACGTAACAGCCCCTGCATCTAAAAGTCTCGCCTATGATGAACAGAATCGTCTCATGGTAGCAAGAACAGTTATAAAGTAGGTCATCGTGGTGAAGTGGATAAAATTGTATCACGCAAGTATCGGAGCATCAATGTTTAATCCCTTCGACGCGGTGGTTTATTTTACTCGGTTCTTGTTATCCCCAAACAATTTTACGTATATTAGGAAAGACATTCTGAAATGGAGTAGTTTGCTTCCGACTTCAGCTAACACCACTCTCTCCAGTACTAGGTATCTTTGCTTAACTAAGTAAAATGTACGGTAGTAGGAAGGAGAGAGAGAGAGAGAGAGAGAGAGAGAGAGAGAGAGAGAGAGAGAGAGAGAGAGAGAGAGAGAGAGAGAGAGAGAGAGAGAGAGAGAAGTTAAGGATTCATGCTCGCAGAATGTCACACCAGTTCAGTAACCATGACCATGAAAATTATCAGGTGTAAACATCAAAGAACTCTCTCCTTGAAAAGGTTATTCTGTTTCGGAGACAGGATTATCGCAACTTAAGTAATGAATTTCTTACACCTGACACCAAAGTGTTTTCTCGTACCAGTTAGAAATCACATAATCTCAAAACTTACAAAATATATCAAATATAGGATACTTCAGTAGAAACCATGAAATCTTTTAATGTAAATATTACCTGTGATATCAGACAGGGAACTGCCTCTTGAAGAAAATATGTTTAAGTTTAAACAAGATACACACGTACAGAAAACAAAAAAGAAATAGTGAATCAGCCAACATTATTCCAGTCACGAAAGCATTAACAAAAATTAAAACACCAATACCTTACGATGATGAGGAAATTGCAATTACATACACGCGAAAAAAGTAATAAAGCAGCTAACATTATTCCAATCACAAGAACATTAACAAAAATTAAAAACACAAATACCTTACCATATACAAAAATATGAATACATAGCAGTAAACTCACCAAGACCAAGCAAAAGAGGAGCAAAGCGCAAGCATGCCTTAGAAAAGAAACAAGCTGTTATCCGTCACAAAAACATTACTAAAAATTAAAATACATTTATCTTACCATGAAAAAAAAACTGCATACAAAACATAACATTCACCACGCCCAAACACAACAACACGAGGAGTAAAAATCAGTGTACATGAGAAAATGTAAGTAGTGAAATAACTAACACTATTCTAGACACAAACATATATCCAAAAAATAAAAATATATATACCTTGCCATGCTAAAAACACTGAATACATACGATAAGCACAACAACAACAAGAGGAGAAATCCAAACTACCATGCATGAGAAAAAATAAGTCATGAATCGACTAACATTATTCCAGTCACAAAGTATTCCCTAAAATTAAAAATACCAATACCTAACAAAATTAAAAATACCAATACCTAACCATGCTAAAAACACTGAATTCACAACAGCGAACTCACCAGGCCGAAGCACAACAAGAGAAGCAAATCCCAACAGCAGCGAGCTAGCCAGAACCAGAGAGAGAAAGAGAAGAACAAGAGAATTCCCCTGCACCTTAACACAGACCTTCCTTCCTTTACCTCCCTCCCGGTGCTAAAAGCAAGCGGGCCGCAGGGATGAGCAAGCAACACACAGCAAGCGCCGGACAAAAGCCCTCAAGGGGGGAGCAAAACCGCAAGGGGAGACAGGGACACAGGCAGGGCAGACAGGCAGGCAGGTAGGCAGCAACTGAAGTCCACCAACACCAACACCACCGGCAGGTGAACCCAGAACAAACATGGAAAGCGAAGAAAATTGAGTGTGTGTTGTTTGTGCTGGAGACGAGGTTGGTATATCCACCACCGCCGCCGCCATGGACAAAGGGCCCTCGGAACCAGACAACGGAGGGCTGGAAATCTTTCAGGCAGGAGATCTTGAAGGCTTTATATAGCCCACAAAACAGAGCGCTAAGACTAGCAGCACTTGCGAACAGTGGACTGAAGATTTTATAGACTAGATGCCTTAGAACTGAACGACGGAGATCTTGATGGCTCTACAGAAGCTACATAACTATACAGTACTTAAATGCATCTAAACTCGCATCAAACACAGCGATGGCCACGGAAAGAGAAGAATACTGTGTTGCTCATGCTGGAGACAAGGTTGGTATATCCACACCACTGCCATGGACAACAGGGTCTCAGAACCACACAAAAGAGGGTCTGGAAACCTTCAAGACTCGCGACCACGATACTACATAACGAATGCACCAGAAGCAGATAACATAGGGTTTAAAATCTTGAAGACTAGAGGCAGAAGAGTTCGACAACAGAGCCCACAGAAATAAGGAAAAGATGGCGGGACATTTTAAGAAATAAGCGTTAGAGAACTGGACAACACAAGGTTAGATATTTTCAAGGCTAGAAAGCCAGAGCTTGACAAAAGACACAACAGGAATGAAGAACTAGTGTTTAAATATCCTGATTACTCCAAAGCAAAGAACTGGACACTGTAGGGCTAAAGATTTTGAGGACTAGAGGCCAGAGAAATGAGTAACCGAGAGCAAGAGATCTTGAAAAATTAAGACCACAGCTTGTCAACAGGGGGCTATACATTTTGGAGAGCAGAGGCAACAAAGTAAAATCCTGGAAAGCTGTGGCACAAAGATCTACAGAGAAAAATATACATCCTTGAACTGATGTCGTTTATATCCCCAGCAGAACCTCGCAGACGAACTTAACCCATTCATTACATGGGTCTCCCTCTGGCTGTATGTAATTACTGTATATGGCTTTAGCAAAAATATAGTAAAAAAAAATTGTCATCGTAATAGAGGGAAGGACTATTTGCAACAGTGGTCCAACAGAACCCATCAACAGTGTCCCGCAGAACAGAATACAAGCAACGGAACACATGCTTCTACAACAGGTTCTAGAACAGGATCAACAGAATTCAACAACAGTGAACTAGGGGTATAACAGATGCAACAGGTGATAACAAGAGCTACCGAAATTCAGTTAAAGGCCATAAAGCACAAACGAGTGGGAGGGGAAAGCAGAAGAGAAGAACAAAGAGGGAATGGGGACAAAATAAACAGTATACAAACAAGACAGTGTGAACGCCAGAGGATGCCACAGAACAGAAACGAAACTGAAAAGGAGGGGGGGAGGGGAATAGAACACAAACAGGGTATGAGGGTAACAGAAAGAAAGAACAAAACCACAAGGCTGCATTAAAACGAACACGGGATGTAGGGCAACAAAGAATATAAACAGGAAAGGGGGGTTTAAAGGAAAGGAAAGACGAAGGAAGTCATACACCAGAAAAGGAACAAAGCACGCAGGGCAACAGAAACGGAACTAAGCATAATCAGAGAAGAGATGGAAAGGAAAGAGAAAAGGGCTGAGTCTATAGAACAGAAATATAACAGGGAGTGTAGGATAAAAAGCAAAACAGGAAAAACAGGGTATGAGGGACAGCAACAGAAAGAAACAGCACAAAACAAGACAGCAGCAAAAAGATTCAGATAAAAATCAACTGAGGAAGCCAAAGCACAGAACGCAAAAATCTTAAACATGGAAGAGAGACGTCAACAGAAAGCAAGAAGTAGCCATTAAACAAAACACAACAAAACAACACAAAAAGGTAGGGAAGCAACAGACTGCAACACAACACAAAAAATGGAAGGGCAAAAAGGAAACAAGAAGCCCCCAGAGACAGCAAAACAGCCATGAAACAAGAGACAGCCAGCCAGAGATGTCAAACGGGCATGGGGAAACACAGTAACAGAGCACAAACAGGGAAAAGAAAAAGAAAGAAAGGAGAAGCAACAAAGAAAAACAGGCGAGGAGCAACTGAGAGAAGGAAGACAAAAAAAAAAAAAACAGAGAAGCCACATAAAGATACACACATGAGGAGGAACTGAGTGACAGCCACAGAGAAGGAAAACGAGAGAGAGAGAGAGAGAGAGAGAGAGAAACAGACGTGAAGCAAGAGAGTGAGCCACAGAAGGGAAGGATATCATGGCGAATGTGACTGAGGATATTCCGTTGCCTCCCAGGAACGAAGGACGGACTGAGGGAGCCTTTGCAGAGCTGGGAAGAAGTTAATTGCTCACGAAGCCACCCTCGGAGCTCTCTCGTGTGTGTGTGTGTGTGTGTGTGTGTGTGTGTGTGTGTGTGTGTGTGTGTGTGTGTGTGTGTGTGTGTGTGTGTGTGTGTGTGTGTGTGTGTGTGTGTGTGTGTGTGTGTGTGTGTGTGTGTGTGTGTGTGTGTGTGTGTGTGTGTGTGTGTGTGTGTGTGTGTGTGTGTGTGTGTGTGTGTGTGTGTGTGTGTGTGTGTGTGTGTGTGTGTGTGTGTGTGTGTGTGTGTGTGTGTGTGTGTGTGTGTGTGTGTGTGTGTGTGTGTGTGTGTGTGTGTGTGTGTGTGTGTGTGTGTTTGTGTGTGTGTGTGTGTGTGTGTGTGTGTGTGTGTGTGTGTGTGTGTGTGTGTGTGTGTGTGTGTGTGTGTGTGTGTGTGTGTGTGTGTGTGTGTGTGTGTGTGTGTGTGTGTGTGTGTGTGTGTGTGAGAGAGAGAGAGAGAGAGAGAGAGATAGGACATCATGGCAAGGTCGTAGGGTCAGCGAATTAACACTGAGGCTCGTATGACTCACTCTCAGCTGAAAATAATAGTACGGAATTATCTTGAACACAATGCTAGAGTTGTTTCGTCCATGAGAGGGTTGCACAAGTTGTCAATACAAGAAAACCTTTAATTAGGGACAAACAAACGTGTGGACAAGGTTGATTAATTACAAAAGATCCTGGGACAAAGTTCAGGACAAATCTAGTACTGTATTCCAGCTAACACCAGCGATTATAGTCATCTGAGAGTGAGTCATAGGAACCTGAGTGTTAAGGAAATATAACCATGTGGAAGAGGCTAAGCATGTTGATTAGGCTCGAAAATATATGAGGAAAAGGTCAAGTGACAAAACTTCATGTGGAAAAGGTTGACTAGGTTAGCAGAGCCATGTATGAAACTGTAATTTGGTACTGAAGGACAAAGTGATGACGTACAGAAAACTTGCCGGAAAATGTTAAGTAAATAAAAAAGTACATACAAAAGGTTGCTCAGGAATAGAAAAAGCATGAAGAAAAGTGCAATAATGAAGGAAGACATGAAGAAAAGGTTAAGGACAGAAAACAATGGAGAAAAAGGTTGTGTATGTAAATAAAACCATGTGAAATATTTTGATCATGAAAAATTTAGATAAATGTACAGGATAATAGCGTGGACAAAAATATCACATTCTTACTTCCAGCCTTAAGATGGAAGTGTGACTGACTATCAAAGGTTCTAAATATTTCCCCAAGATTACTACACGCAACAATCAAATTTATGATTCAGGTCATTAATTTAGTTTTATGCGCAAACATCTTTTCCACAGATCACGTCCCTGCCAATGGGAAATGGCCATTACGTTTTCTTTTCGTGTCTTTTTATTTCCCCTCACTTCCAGTTCTAATTTTTTATTGACACTGCTAATCACGGGGACGAAGTTAATGACGACGCCTCCTCCAACAGGTCCTAACAGAGGAATGAAAGGGTGAAGAGGACAACATATCTGAAATTATATCTAAAGAGGTCCATATTCAGTTCCCATAGTGTTCGCCGTCCCTTCTTTACAATCTCATAATTCTTTCCTCTTGTTACTAATGAGGTGAACACAAGTGACAGCGCCTCCTCCTCCTCCTCCTCCTGTAACGGGTCCTAACAGAGGTGTCTGGAGGCAAGGCAGGAAGTATATACATGACTAAAATGGTGAGGGTGTCTGTTACTCACCTCCCATAGTTTTAGTTGTCCGTTAGTTATATTTCTTTCCTTTTGCCACTAATGAGGTGGACACAAATGACGCCTTCTCCTCTTCCTCCTCCTCCTCCTCTAATGGGTCCTAACAGAGGCGTGGAGAGGCGAGGGAGGACAATTTCTGTGAACTTAAATCGTGAGGGGGGGGGGGTCTCTATTCAGTTCCCGTGGTAAAGGCCGGCCCTTCGTTAGTACAAGTTAAAACCAAAGGCGCCGTCTGAATGTCGTATTTCAGCGCCCTCCCCTTGGCTCTGTGCTCTCTCTCTCTCTCTCTCTCTCTCTCTCTCTCTCTCTCTCTCTCTCCTGCCTGCATACCTCTTTCTCACTCTCTTTATTTCTCTTTCTTCTTTACTCCCTTATTATTTGTCAGCCTTTCTCTTTTCCTTGTTCTCTTATTCCCTTATCTCCCCTTGGTTCTGAGCTATCTCTCTTCCCTTTCCTCTTCCTCCTCCTCTCCTGCCTGCATATCTCCCCTTCCCCCATCTCTCTCTGTCCCTGTCTCTCTCTCTACAAACCCACCATCTCGCCTGCTTTCTTATTTAACTACTATTCTCCACTTAATGTCTTTCTGCCTATCTGTGCTAGCTCGCCATCTCGCCTGTGTACTAACCTGTCTATTTTCCTCTGCTTCCTCTACTTACAGTCTGTCTCTATGTCTGTCTGTCTAAGATAGGGCGTCATCTCACAGAGCACTTTACACAATTGACTATTCATCTGTACAGAGCGCTTTCCTCAAATGACTATTCTTCTGTTTATCCGTTTCGTTTTGTATATTCTAGCCAATTCTCTCGCTTGTCGTCTAAGTGTTTATCATCCTGTATTTATCATCCATATGTCTCTATCTCTGCTCTTCCTGTTCAAGCCTGTCTGATGACTTGTATGCCTTAAGCTACTTGCTGTCCCTCTGTTTGCCTGTCTTGCTGTCCCTCTGTTTGCCTGTCTGTCGGTGTAATTTTGTCTGTCAGTGGTGGTCCATCATCTCACGTGTCTACTTGCGTGTCTGTCTGTTTGTCTGCTGTCTGTACGTACCTCTTCATTTGTCTGGGTTTGTCTGTCCTTCCTGTTCCCGTTTCCAACTCGACTGTCTGCCTTCAAAACCTGTCTGGTTTCCTCTCGTGCGTGCCTGTTTATCTGCCTGCCAGCCTGCATGCTTGCCTTTCTGCCTCTCTAACTCCCTTCCTCCCCTGCAACCCGTCTGTCTACCTCATAACCTGTCTGACTTCCCCCCTCAGTGTTCCTGCTGTCTCTCTCCTTCCCATACACCTCTTGCTTGCGTGCCTCCTTCCTCTATAACCCGTCTGTCTGCCTCTTTACCTGTCTGATGTTGCATTCGTCTGCCTTTCTGTTTGTCGATTTCTCCCTGTCTACATCTCTTGTCTCTCTGCTAGCATGCATTTCTGGACCCTTCTCATCCTTATCATTTACCTAATACTTACTTTCCTTCATCCTTCTCATCTTCATATAACTTATAACTGTTTGCTTTTCCTACATCCTT
Source organism: Coenobita brevimanus (assembly GCF_032717465.1). Classification (NCBI taxonomy): domain Eukaryota; kingdom Metazoa; phylum Arthropoda; class Malacostraca; order Decapoda; family Coenobitidae; genus Coenobita; species Coenobita brevimanus. The sequence continues at coordinate 24,143,156 of NC_137042.1, forward strand.
CCCATGCTTTCCAAATCCCTTGTATCTGCCAGCTTCCCTATGTTTCCTTACATCTTCCTTTTCATTCCGCCCCGTTTGCTTCCTTCATTACCTCCCTGACTCTCCCCCATCTCATTCCCCGCCTCTCTGCTTGCTACCTCTCGTCACCTCATACCCCTATTGTTTGCCTGCCTTCCTCCCAACCTACCTCCCTTTTCTCTAGACTGTTTGGTTACTTTCTTACCTTCCTGAATCCTCTCCCTCATTTCCACCTGTCTCCTTGCTACCTCTCTCCTTTTCTATATTCCTTGTGCTTGCTTTCTTTCCCGCATCCCATCCATCTTTCAAACTCGCTTGCTTGCATTCCTGCTTGCCTGAATCTCCCTCACTTCTTTTCTCAGTCTCTCTGTTTGATACCTCTTTCTTTTCCATGTGCCTGTTGCCTGCTTTCCTTCTTTCCTGCCTGTCTCCCTCTTTTCCTTCCGTCATCCCTGCCTCCCTCCTTCCCTTCGTCTTCTCCAACCACTATACTTCAATCCTCATTATCCTGACTTCTCCATCTCCCCTCCCCTCCCCTTATAATATCTCAGCTTGTTACCTCTCCCTTCTTATCCCTTTTAACTTGCATTGCGTTCTCTCTCTCTCTCTCTCTCTCTCTCTCTCTCTCTCTCTCTCTCTCTCTCTCTCTCTCTCTCTCTCCATCCAAAGCCGTATGCATCCCTTTAACCTGTCTAACTTCTCTGCTTGCCGTCTCTCTCCTTCCCATACCTCTATTGCTTGCTTGTCTTCCTCCCTACCTCCCTCCCTCCTTCCAACCAGTTTGCCTGTGCTTGCAACCGGCCTGGTTTCCTCTCGACTGTGTTTACTGTCTCACCCGCGTGTCTGTCTGTCTGCTTGCTACCTCTCTCCTTCCCATACCCCTTTGCTTGTTTGCCTTCCTTCCTCTCTCCCCTTCCCTTCTCTTCAACCAGTTTGCATGTTCTCTGCACCTCCTGACTACCTACCACTTCATCTGTATGTTCCTCCCCCCCCCCTCTCTCTCTCTCTCTTCTTCCCATACCTCTTGTGCTTGCGTGCCTTCCTCCCCACCTCCCTCTCGTCAACCAGTTTGCTGTTGCTTTCATCTGCCGAGATCCCAAGTTCCCTCTCTGCTTGCCTTGTCACTATCCCTGAATGCCACCACCCCCTACCCTTCCTCCCATGCTTGCTTACTTGATTGCTGCCCTTCCAATGTCTTCCTGTTTATATAATCATAATGACATCATCTTGGTAACTATTCCATGTCTCTCTCTCCCTCCCTCCCTCCCTCTCTCTCTCTCTCTCTCTCTCTCTCTCTCTCTCACCAGACAACTGGTGTATAAACGTCCAATGTCCCCTCTCTCTCTGCCTGTCTGCTTGCTTCCTCTCTTCTGAGCTTTCTCGTACTGCCCATTTGCCTTCCTGCTTACCTCCCTCATACCTCTTCAGCCCACATGCCTGCTTTCATAACGAGTCTAACTTCCTCCCTGCTTGCTTGCCTGCTTGTACAGGTCTCCTTTCCTTTTCCTTTCTGTCTAAATCCACGTCAAACTACTTTCCTGTCTACCCCCTGTCTACCTTCTAGCATTCTTCCAAGTCTGTCTACCTTCTAACTTACTCATATCCTCTCTTCCTCTCTCTCCGACTCTTCCTTCTGCTTACCTTCCTGCTTCTATTTTTCTTACCTCTCCAGCACACCCCTAACACCTAAACTGCCTCACCTCCCCACAAGACCCTCTAATTACCATCCTTCCCAGTCTCTCTCTCTGCCTACCACACTTTCAACACGCCTAGCTACATTCTAACCTGCTTGACCTTCCCCCGTGCCTGCCTGCTAGTCCCTTTTGGCCTGTTTGTGAGTCCTGCTTACCTGCCTGTCTTCCACCCTGCCTCCTATCATTAACCCCTTCAGTCCCAGGAAGGCTATTTATATTTTATTTTAGTTAACCACTCCCCTCCGAAAAATCTCTATGCTGAATAAAATCGTCTGTCGTTAGAGATATAATTAAATTTGTAATGTAGGTATCAGTCCCTTCAATACGTAAATCCCTCCCTAGCTGAATAAATCGTCTGGAGAAGGTAAGAATAAAAAAATGAAAACAAAGGTTACTGTATTGGAAGTGTCAATCTCTCTTTACACTTGCCTTTATCGAACAAGTCCAGCCCTCTGTGACGACGTAAAGGTTAGCTGTTAGATATTCACACACACACACACACACACACACACACACACACACACACACACACACACACACACACACACACACACACTGTGAAATATTCCCCCAAGAAAAAACTTTGGATAATTCAATCTCGGCGTCCGTAACAAAGTGGAGAGAAGAATTACAGTTGCGCAGACGACACAGACCTTAAGGTACATTCCTGCAGATCAGGCCATAACACTGGCAGAAAGATTTCAGTACTAATCTTAGAACCATAAGAAAAGGATAGTTCAGCAGATGATTCCCTCCCCCACCCGCCAGACCCTCCGGAAATAAGCTGTACAGGAAAGTAGTGAGAAGCTGTCACTTGTGGCTTGCTGTGATTAAATGTCTACAGGAAACGACCATCATCCACTCACTTGATGTAGTGCTGTCTACTTCTTCCTTAGCCTTTATCATTCTTTTTCTGTGCCTGCCCTCCTCTCTTCCTATTTCTCCCATCTTTCCTATCACTACTTATTGCTTTTCTTTCCGTTACAGGTGGCTTTACATTGAGTGACAAGCCAAATGGTTTCCTGTAAGCCAAGAAACCATTTACAACGCTGGGTGGTAACCATATAACCAAACCATACGTGCTCCCTACGTGTCAAGTGGGTTGGTGGAGGGTTAGTGCCCCTCCCTGTAAAACAAATAACTCAGAGTCAAATGGCCATCCCGTACGGGATTATGGCGTCTGGCAATAGATAGATAGATATAGGAAACGTTACAGGGAAGAGAGAAATTAGCTTAAGAATGAAACGACTTAGTATGCAACCTCAGATTAGTGGCATTACTGATTATCTGTATCATACTCTTTACTATACGATTACAGATATTGTCTCCTTCTTCTTCTTCTTCTTCTTCTGATAGAGAGAGAGAGAGAGAGAGAGAGAGAGAGAGAGAGAGAGAGAGAGAGAGAGAAGGCGATTAAATAAAGTTTCGAGATAAAAGTCCAGTGGGAGATGGAAGTGGACGGGAGGTATCTTCAATCAAGGAGCAAGGGCGTCAATAATAGAGAGGCCGTCCTGATTACTTCCATCAATATTCCACCATCTCAGTCACCGCGTCCACTTTCCACTCCTCCCTCACCCTCTCATCTCCTCTCGCTCCATTTTCACCCCACCTCTCACCGTCTCATCTCCCCATTTTCACCCCCTCACCCCCATTATCACCACCACCACGCCCGCACCCCTCACCCCTCCTATCTCTTCTGGTTTCACCCCCACTCCCTGACCCACTTTTACCCCCACCCCATCATCCTTCAAACTGTTATTTTCATCTCCACCCCTAATCCTCTCACATCCACATATTCACCCCCTACCCCTTACTCAGTCCTTCCTCACCTCTCATGCAGGTACAGAGGTATGGAAGTGGAGGGGGCGAATCTCCCTTCCAATCTTATATCCTTAGTGGTTTTCTGCCTTAATGATCCTTGTGCAGTCGACAGGCGAAGATACAGAAAAAAAAAAATACCAACCGTGCAAAAACAAAACAATGCCGCGACTACATAAACAGCACGAAAGGTTAATCTTAAAAACTTACCTAAAAGAAGCACAACGAACAGACGTAACTCACTCGTCTCCGATAACAAAAAGAACTGTTGTAATCTCAGATCATAAAACTGGAGATTACATAAACAAGCATCATTTCCAAGTTCTAAAATGACCTAATGGAACTCGGACGAACAGACAGCTTACTAATTCGCCTCCGATTACGTAAGGACTGAAAATCGAGACGGTCAATCGATAGTGTAGATTGTTGTAAAAGCGATCTGACTTTTCTAGTTTCATCATTAACGTAACGAAACCAGAATTAACACAAGGGGCAAAAGAAAGAGAAAAACAATAACAAATCACAAACTCGTCTGTGTGTACAAGAACAGCTAACAACTGGGACCTGTCAAAAGAAAAACTATGGAGAATACACAAAAAACAAGCAGCGTTACAAAATGCAATAATCAAAGAAGTTCAATTGACCGGGGAAATCCCTCACTCGTCTAGGGTTACACGAAAAAGTGACAATCGAAACTGAAAAAGAAAAAGCGGACATCGTACAGACAGCAGAGATTAATTCAGACAACAAAAGTTATCAACTTCAATACGACTAGAAACGAAGCCGGAATAAACATACTGCTCATTCACTGGTCTACGGTTATATAAACATCTGACAGTCACGACCATCTAACATCTGACCTGCCGAGATTAAACACACAACTTGCAATATTAATAATCAGGGAAGCAGAATCATTGCTGATTCCTCTGTTGAGTCATGTGTCTGGAAATTAGATTTATAATTGTCATGTGATGAATATAGCACATGAATTAAAGCACGCGCGCGCGCGCATGCACACGCACACGCACACGCGCGCGCACACACACACACACACACACACACACACACATCCAAGATACCCCCCATACACGCGATTCTCCCTCTCCCCACACAATTTCTCGCTCTCAAAAAATAACAGCAGACAAAATGAAACTGGAGCAAGGAACTAATTTTCATCTTGGGCGGTTGGGTGGACGGACGTGGGTTATGCAGAAGAGTGGAGAAGGTCAGTGTCCGAACTAATGGGTGGGGCAGTGTAAATCAAAGCCGTGGATGTAAATATCAGGGTGGCAAAGGCTAACCCACACCGACTCTGAGACGTCCAGAAAAAAAGATAAGACAATGATACAAAATAAAGAAAGACAGAGCGAAGTCAGGTAAATAAAATGCTTCCCATAAAAAAGATCGAAGCTGATAAATGGCGGAGTGAGTGATTATCTAAAGGGATAAAGAAAAGTTTGTCTCAAAAAAAGGGTAAGGCAGTTAACAAATGATACAAAGAGTTATCTAAAGGGAAAAAAGTTCGTTTCATAAATAAGAAAGTAAATAAGACCAAGAGAATGGTTGGATCGAAACAAAAAAAGTTAATGTATTCCGCTGTGCTAATTCCTATGTGGTTCTCCATGTTTTATTTATTTCCACTTAGTCCCTGTCACTGTCGTCTTATTCTTTCTATAAATTTTTTACTTCTTTATCGTCATTTATATTTCATTATATTCCTTTATATGTTTTTCGTCGCCTTTGTTTTTTTTTTTTAATCAGTCATTAGTAACCTATTATTCTATCATTTTCTTGACATTTTTCTCTTGTTCTACTTTCCATTACAGTCTTTATTTGTGATTTCTGCTTTTCTTTGTCTTCTGTCGCGGTTGTCTTTAATTTTTCTATTATTCTCTTGACTTTTCTGCTCTTATATTCCTTCTTTCACATTCCTACTCTGTTTCTTCCATCGTCATTTTTTTTTTCTTTGTCTTCTGTCACTGATAGATATTTTTTTTTTATTCTCCTGACTTTTCTCTATCCTGAATTATTTAATTTTGCATTCCTCTTCTGTGTCTCCCTTTGCTTTTTTACTTTATTTGGCTCGTGTCACTGATGTATGTTTTCTGTTATCCTGACTCTTTTCTGATTAGATCTGTCTCTTTAATACTTCACTCTTCTGTCTCCTCATTTTGATATCTTTCTCTCTGCATGCCTGATTCTGCGTCTTCCTCGCTTCTCACTTTATTGTTCGTACAGGTCATTATCTCTCTTTTCTGCAGCCCTCTCTCTTTCCCTTACTGTTTCTCCGTCTTCTCCATTTTCCTTTTACATCCACTGGTATCCCTTTCTCTTACTTCCCTTCTTGATCTCAGTCTGCTTTGGCATCTCTCCTTGTCTCTATATAAACTTTCCTCCCCTTTTCTCTGCCTGTCTGTCTGTCTGTCCATATCTGTGTCTGTGTCTGTCTGTCTGTCTGTCTCTCCAAACAACACACACAGTCCCTCCAACCCCCCCGCTCTCTGAATAAAGCATACCCACTCACAAGCCACGATAAAATGCGCCTGTTTCTTACACTCTCCTGAGACAACCGTGGTAAATTCAAAGGCTCCGTAAAGGTTGAGGAGGCGGTCTTTCATTTGGATCGAACCCAGGATTTTAAAAAGTTGCGCTGATCAACCCTGAGAAACCGGAGATAATTTGATGCAAGATAAATGAAGGCACCAGAGATCAAAGCCTGGCCGAGAGGGATCCAGACGCAATTGTATCTTTGAGGCCGAAATTAAGATGATGATGATGATGATGATGATAACTTGAAACAGACCGCAACAAGGGACATAAAAATGACTGCAGAAGCCCACCTTACTGAGATGATTATTTCTTAATGATCACCTTACAGTTCATCAGAAAGCAAAAATGACCCAAAGATAATGACACCGGATTTAACGTGTTAACTCGAAACGCAATGCATGAGGTAAAACTGACTGCATCACTGTTCCTCTTTTAAAATGATTAATCCTTGGTGATTATCTTCCACTGAACTTTAGATAAAGAAAATGAAAAATAAATAAATAAATAAACCGACACCTGAGCTTGTGGGAAGATATGCTGTGAATAAGGCGAAAAGTGGCAAACTTTTATTTTGACCAGTGTATCATAAACGAAATTACTGAACTGGGCTGAATAAATAGGTGATAAATAATAACTTCTATAATCAATTCCGTGCAGCTAAAAATTTACTGAAGTGAAGGAAAAATACCTTGATATGAAAATAAATGTCCAGTTTCATAACATTACTTCATTTTCCCATTCCATAATCATAAAAAAAAATACTAAATACATTGTTAGTGGAATACATAACATTATCAGATCATTACTAGTAGCATCACATTACTGCGTGTAAGTATGGACAGCGCTGCGCCTTTATGGTAAACATACCGATAAGATAAACTAGAAATTTAAATAACTCTGCAATGCAAAATATTCTCTGCATGTATTTATTGGTTCGGTATTACTGCACTTCCAATGCTAGTAGTCATACAGAATTTAAATGAAAAGTATTTATTCCATTAGGAGAAATAAGTACTGATAAAGACAACAGGTAAAGACAATAAACAGTTTCCTCAGGGACATACACGTATAATTACTAGTGGTACTCCATGGACGATGAAGACAAGAATGATTAGGAAGACAATAAGAATAATGGGAAGAAGAAATGAGAACAAAGGGAGATAGATACAGATGCATACTACATACATACATAAGAGAGAGAGAGAAAGAGAGAGAGAGAGAGAGAGAGAGAGAGAGAGAGAGAGAGAGAGAGAGAGAGAGAGAGAGAGAGAGAGAGAGAGAGAGAGAGAGAGAGAGAGAGAGAGAGAGAAATAACATAAGGCCGATAGTCAGATTAAATTACATACACTCATAAGGTCAACACGAACTTTACATAGACCCCATACAATATTCACTTAGAGTGTGGCTTCTTTTCCATTTGTATTTTAACTCTCTCTCTCTCTCTTCACATTTTCTTCCTCTAGCTTCTCGTCTTCCTCCCATTTTTTCTCTCTCTAAAATTCCCTTCTTCCTCTTTCCACATCTGCTTCCTCTTCCGGTCTTCCTCTCTCTCCTCTCCTCGTCTTCTTCCTCCTCTTGCCACTCTTCCTTTCACCCTCGCTCTCTCCCCTCTCTCTCGCCCTTCCCAGTAATCTGTCTGTGGTTTCCACCTCTCTTTCTTTTTGTCACTGATTGTCTCTTGACCTTCTCCTTTCTCTCACTCTCCCTCACTCACTTTCTCGCCCGAAGTGTTAGGTTTTTCTGTCTGTCTGTCTGTCTGTCTGTCTCTGTCTCTGTCTGTCTGTCTGTCTCTGTCTGTCTGTCTGTCTCTCTCTCTCTCTCTCTCTCTCTCTCTCTTTCTTTAGCGAGATAAATTTTACATTACAACTGATGCATGTAACTGGAATATATCACGATCGTGTAAGATGTAATGTTAAACTAAAGCGTCACTTAATAATAAGCATAAACGAGGTCAATAATCCGTTTACATATCTGGTGTCTCGAACTAATGAGGCGAGATTACTGCCATCCAAACCTGCTTCAGTAGTTCCTGGCTAGCTTAGCAAGATCTTAGTAGGATCTGATAATTCTAAGATATTTAACAGGTGGCACTGACGGCCTATGTACGCAGATAAAAAAAAAAATGATGGTTTTAAGCTATCATGTATGAGGTACAAAACACACACACACACACACACACACACACACACACACACACACACACACACACACACACACACACACACACACACACACACACATAACCCCCCCCCATACACACACACACACACCGAATTCCAAGTACAAATACACGATAACTCACAAGCACAAGGTGGCTATAATAGGAAGGGAAATCCGTGGAACATTTCTTGGCATTAGGTATTTACGAGGGTCAGTCTCAGGCTCCCGTGTTCCCTGTCTTCTACATCCACGCACATTGAATTATGGGGCTTGCTGAGGCGGAGGTGAGGTGAGATGAGGTGAGGAGAGGTGGGCTGAGAGGTGGAGGAGAGGTGTGGTGAGAGGTGGAGGAGACTGTGAGGGTGTGGGGGAATGAGGGTGAAGGCTAGGAGGTGGAAATGGAAATTCGGAGTGTAGAAATGAGAGGGTGAGAAATACAGTGTGTAGGTGATGATGCAGGTGAGGTGAGAGGTTGATAAGAAAATGGGAGTGTGAGTGGAAGAGGGTGAGATGATAAGAGTGTGAGAAAACAGAAGGGTGTGGGTGAGGATGTGGATAAGAGTGTGGTGAGATGCTGAAAGGAAAGCGAGGATGTGAGATAAAGGGCAAAGGTGAGGGTGGGGGTGGTAAGGGTGAGGTAGGATGATTGAAGAGGTGAGGCAGGGTGAGGACATGATAGCAAGAAATGTTATCAGGTGTAAAAATGTTGATTAAAAAAAGCTGGAAGATGAAAAGTGAACCAGGAAATAAAATAATGGCGAAAATAAGACAACGAGACGAAGGTGTGTGAGGGAATGAGGAGATGATGGTAAAATGAAAGTGAGAAGGAAAGGAAAATGAGATAATAAATGGGTGAAGCCTGTGACTAATGCATGGGGTGAACTGAACTGCAGTATAGTGAGGCAGATGACAGAAGAGTGAGACGGAGAAAGTGAGTTAACAACAAAGGATGAGTAAAGAATAGAAATGAATAAATGAGGGTGATATGAACTTTATTATGTGTGAGGAGGAGTGAAAGGAGTGAGACAGTGAAAATGAATAAATAAGAGGGGGAAAAATAAACGAGGTGAGTAAATACTGGTATGGTGAGGGTGATGCAGGGTGAGGCAAGAGTGAGAGAGAGTGCAAGTGAGTCAATGAATAAATATGAGGTGAATTAATGAGGGTAAAGGAAGGTAATTTGACTGGCTGCCTAAATGATCTTCGTGCAGTCGATAGGCATTATTCTGACCCTACTTGGTGAGGCAGGGCGAGTGGGAGAGGGACAGCCAGGGTAAGGAAGAGAGGGCGAAGCTGTGAGACTACGGCAGAGGGCAATGGAAGGGTGCGAGGGTGAGACCGTGAGGGTGAAAGCGGCGAGGTTCTGTGTGAGAAGGTGGGCAAGTGTGAGTTGGATGGTAAATAAAAAGAGAAGGAGAACATGAGGAGTTAAGACGGTGAGGAGTAGGCGTGGAATTTGTGAGGGTACAAGGGTGAGAGGGGGTGAGTGTGGGTAAAAAAAAAAAAATGAGTGGAAAAAGAGTAAAGGCAAAAGCTAAAAAAATACCGAGTGTATTAGAGTTAAAAAGAATTTCATTGTGAGTGTGAAAAATAAAAAACAGAGTAAAGAAAAATAAGATTGTGAAGGAGAAAAAAGGTTAATAATATGAAAATGAAAAAAAAAAAATGTGTGAGTGAGAAGGTGAGGGTGAGATCTTGCGAGAAGGTAGCGAGGGGAGGAAGTGATGGATGAGGGAAAAAGGGTGCGGTGAGGTGAGAGGCGAGGGGAAAGAGAGAGAGAGGCAAGGAGACAAGGCAGTGATACAACGGATTCCTTTTCAGATTCTCTTTCTCCTCACAGCCATCCGATTGTGGTCTGGATTTAACTGCTTCATTTTAGTCTATAAATCTGGCATTCTGTACATCTATGTCTATTTGTTCATTTACGTATATGCGATATGTATGCCTGTTTGTCCGTCTGTAAGTATGTATGTACTGTATATATGTATTTGCCTATCTATCTATTTACCCCATTTACTTATCTATCTGTCTATCTTCTACTCTCTGATGCCTCATCGTGTGTGGGGTTGCCTCATCGTGTGTGGGGTGGTCACGAAAAAAGTTCTCTGCCCCAATTCAATGACGATCTCTCCTCAGATAACACACCACCCACCCTCACATTATCTCACACCTCACATCTTCATCTCGGTCTCGGTATCCTTCTCCTTCACAGTTATCAGTCACTTTACAGACAGAAAAAAAAAAGTGCAGATGATATTGCTTCTGAGGTGGAGCCAGGATTCCGATGGCTTGAATAATCTGTGAACGACTGTGTGGCTTATTTCAGTAGGTACTCTGATAGCTCTCTAATTAAATGCTGTCTGTCTGTCTGTCTGTCTGTCTGTCTGTCTGTCTGTCTCTCTCTCTCTCTCTCTCTCTCTCTCTCTCTCTCTCTCTCTCTCCTTATTTTGGATTCTTAACTCACCTTATCTTTTACTTTAATATCAGAGCTCGTATGATGATGATGATGATGATTGAAGTGAGAGTTATTGATAAGGATATAAATGGACGAACTTTTACACCGTATATACCTGACAATTACGAATATATAACAGTAAAATGAGTATGCCGTTACCTACTCATTAATCAACTTCTAAAATATACGACAGATCTTATAATTTAATGAGAGAGAGAGAGAGAGAGAGAGAAGAGAGAGAGAGAGAGAGAGAGAGAGAGAGAGAGAGAGAGAGAGAGAGAGAGAGAGAGAGAGAGAGAGAGAGAGAGAGAGAGAGAGGTAAAAGATAAAATGGGTGGGTATGGTGTGATGGATATTGCAGAAGACAAGGCGCTTTCTCGGGGACCCCAACCTTTAGTATTCATGAACCACACTTTTCTTGAGGGTCCGACAAGGCGAGGAGGAGGAGGAGGAGGAGGAGGAGGAGGAGGAGGAGGGAGGAGGAGGAGGAGGAGGAGAAGGAGGAGGAGGAGGAGGAGGAGGAGGAGGAGGGAGGAAGGAGGAGGAGGAAAGATCTGTCATCATACTAAAGACGTTAAAACAAATTTATATTAGCCCTGTCGCTGTTAGGGATGCATTGAAGTAAATTTTCGAGTCTAACACCAGACGATTTGGTTCCGCTGAGAGAAATCGCTTCGTGGGGTTTCTCTTTAGTTAAGTAAGGAAATCGTCCGGAGGCTGCCGATTGATAAGAAAACACTTCATTTATTTAAGAGGATAAAGCGAAATATATGCCACCCCCCAAAAAAAAAAAATCTGGGTGAGGCCATTGGCAAAATCTTCCGGCGATTGCTCTAAGTGAAAGCGTCTATACGTAAAAAAAAAAAAAAAAAAAAAAAAAAAAAAAAAAAAATGTGTAGGGGTGGAAAGAGGCACTGGGGAGCCTAACCTTGACTACGATGACGCATTATTTATATTTATTCTTCCCCTCTGTAAAGGATGTATTTCAGGTGGTCAGACGGCTCGCAATGAATGGGTTAACGAAGGCAACTAAAAAAAAAAAATCTCCAGTTCGAAAAATCCCTCTGAAACTGAATAAAATCGCCTGGTAGCAGCCAAAATATACAAATAATTATATCCTCTGGTTGAAGGGTTAAAGGTAAAGGCGAATTCGGCATCAATATTCGCCTACAGAGGGGGGAATTTTTAGGTACTGCCTCGGTGTATCGGGGTTTGAGTCAAAGATTTTACTGAAACACACACACACACACACACACACACACACACACACACACACACACACACACACACACACACACACACACACATACACACACACAGACACACACAAATCTATATATACGAAAATGGAAGGTCAATAGCCAAAGGAGCCTAATAAGTAACGCTATAAATCAAGTGAATCACCATAGACGACCTTTGAGTTTGGGATTTTTCTGAGGGTTAGTAAAAATGTCTGATATTAGTCGATGGAAAATAAAGACGGTATCTTAGTTAAGAGGTAACCACTCACAATCTCCCGCGACTCACTTACACGAAGAAAAAGAAAAGGCGTAAGATTAAAAAGAATTCAAGGAGATGCCTCGTTCATTCAAAGGCTAATGGTATCAGTATTTATCTCTTTGCTAAGGCGAATTTCTAGGAGCTGAACATAAGCGTCTGTTATAAGCCAGAACATAATACAAAGTCCCTCATTCTCAGCCAAGACATTAATCGTGAGAATTTTTAAACATATCTGGTGCCACACGTTTCTCCTGAGCATAATATAACTGTCTGTAATTAAGAGAAATAGATTGCAGTATAGGTATTCGCAGCCAAGGGTTAACATTCGAATTCTTTATACACATGCCAGCTGGATAATCACTTTTTGCGTTAACTAGAAGGGATAACACCTTATACCATGTACGAATTAAAGAATGGTTTTTAATCCCCTGAGTCTGACCGATCTTTAGTAACACTGTCCGTAAGTGGTAAGAAAAACATTCTTCGTCTTCACAGTTAATGGTTTAGCATTTATCAAGAAAAACCTGTACCTGAAATGGAAAAGACAGATGATGCCGTAAAAATATACTGCATATAAAAGCAATTTAAATAAAAAAAAAACACAATAAAAACCCAGAGTTAAGCATGTTCCGCCTTCACAAAATGTGAATATATTCCCCCAGGTAATTATGAAAGAAAACAGCTAAAATATAAAAATATCTCCATCATGGGATCATCTATCGCGTAATCTAACAACATTTTAAGCAATAATAACAAAAACTAACGTAATGGCTTCAAGACGGTGACAGCTTCATTTGATTTGCTTTCTCCAGACTGTTCTAATGGAAAGACCTCTCGTAGTGAACAAGCTAAACACTTAAATCATGTGACTCATTTTTTCAGCTGATCCGCGCTCCTTATGGACGGTTTTATTTTGTTTAGGAGAAAATTTCGGAAGTGGAAGATTAGAAACAGCTTTAATTAGGTCCATCACGATAAGAGGTCTCCCCTACGCTAAGTAACATCCTCTACACTCTGGAGCGATGGTTTCAAATCCTTTCCATACTGTAGCCCATCGGACAAAATAGGATAACCATTGTGGTCCCATCTACACATTCCCTTGAAGAAGCAAAGAGCGTAACAGTGCTCAGATGAACAGGCATTTGGAGTATTTTAAACTGAGGACTCAGTGCAAGCATGACAAAGAATGCTCTAACAATTTAAATGAAAAACTTAGTGATTAGGTTGAAACTGCTTTTTTTGCTAATAATATGGGTATCAGTGAGTGATTCATGGTAAGGGCACCACAAAAGTCATCCTCCAAGCGGAACCGATCATTCAGCCCTGATTTAGTGCTCAGGATCATAGAGAATCAGCCTTTGCAGAGACAGGTAAATAAACACAATAGTAGCATCCAGAAAACCAATTTGTTGATAAGAAGGTAGCAACATATTCTCACTCAAAACTCTGGAAAGCTCCTCCCTCCGAGTGTGTCCTTCATCAACTGAATAATTTCAGCTTTGCACAAAATCAACTTGTACTGCCAACTGGAATGCTCTTCACGGGAAAGTTGGCTAAAAATGGATTCCTCAAAAATTCTGCCTCAGGACAATAGATACGAAATCTTGTCTGCTGTAGCTCCAGATACTCAAATATTCTTATGGAACTTTGAACACCAATGCCCAACAGGTCAACAAACCCAGACTAAGAACCAGTTGGTCACGAGGTAGCAACAACTGCCCATAACAATACGTCATCAGATTTACGGTGTTAATCGGCGGTATCTTTTATTTTCTTAACCGTCAGCTGTCTCTCAGTCTGAATAAAATCGTCTGACAGAAGCAAGAATAAGACAGAAGAGACATCACCGCACTGCACCGATTAACTCTGTTGCTGCGGTAAGTGCGCTTGTGTATTTATTGAGGTTGACACCAGAAAACTGTCTCAACCAAGAGCAATTCTGGCTATCATAAGCTTCGCCAGAACATCTCGTGTAACCTTCTTCTTTGAAACTGGAATACCACTGAATATTATTTAGGCTAACACCAAACGATTTTGTTCAGTGAAGAGATATGTTAGCAGTCAAAGTTTTACGTAAAATACAGTGAAGAAATAACGTACACAGACAAGAGAAAAACAATCTATCACATAATCAACCTTTCATGAACTCTTGCAAAAGTTCAAAGCTGGACAAAATATCTTTCACGGTAAAAAAGAAAAGAAAAAAACACTTGCATCACCTTCCTATCAATCTACCTACCTTTCTGTCTACCTAGCTATCCATGCCTGACGCCGCATCCTGTGAGGAGTGACCTCGACAGAAGGACCTCCCAACCTCTTTGTCCCTACCAAGGAACGATCCCTCTTCTCGCGACACTTCTCCCTTTTCGTATTCTTACAACTTTTCATTTGATCTCGCACTCAGCCCCCCCCCTCCTCCTCCTCCTCCTCCTCCTCCTCCTCCTCCTCCTCCTAATCATCATCTAGAAAAAAAAAAAAACAAGGACTTGGAAATCATACATAAAAAAGCGTAAAAAAAAGGATGAGGAACGGTAAAACGATAAGGAAAAGAATAAGAAAAAGGCAAAAAAAAAAAAAAAACCACCTTGGGTTGAAAGAAAAAGAAGAAGAACTAAGTAGAATAAGAAAGGAAGTAAAAATGACTCATAAATAATAAAAAGGTTAAAGGAAATCAGATTAACACAAGTATGGCCACCATCAAGCCACCACCACCACATCATCATCATTATTACTCCTACCTAAAAATAAGGTGTGATAATCATTCCTCAAGCAAAAAAAACAAAAAAAACAATACTATGTGAGAAAGGATAAAAGGATAATAAGATACGACGTAAAAGTAACACAAAAGGTAAAGAAAAATGTGAAAACAGGTGAAATGAAAATGGATATGACAAAAGCTGAAGAGGAACAGCACACTGTAAATAAGAAATAATTAAAAAAAATATAAAAGGAAATGAAAATCTAGTAACACCATCACGATCACATTCATAACTTCCATCTAAAGCATCGCGAGAAATTCAATGTAGGAAATAAAAAAGAAGGTAAAAGGAAATAAAAGAAAAATTACACAGAAGAAGGAGGGAATTAGGAAATCAGGGAAGAAAAAGACTAAGACAAAAAAACAAAATTCTGTGCATAAAAAGAATATTAAAATAAAGATCTATTAGAACTTAAAGAAAATGGGAAGACGATGAGTAAAAAATAAAGAAAAAAAAAACAAAAATGGAAAGGGAAGAAAAACGGAAAATATTGGTGTTGGTGTTTGCGAAGGCCTCGGCTCACGAAGGAAAGGACCCTAAAATGCTTCTTGTCACTCTCAGTCAGGTGGCGTCCGTCTCCTCTATAATTCCAGACGCCATGTGAGAAGCCTGTCTGGGTTTTCTGACTTGAAACCACACACACACACACACACACACACACACACACACACACACACACACACACACACACACACACACACACACACACACACACACACACACACACACACACACAAAACGGCGAATTGACAAACTATCGAAACCACACGAGAAACACAAAGACAATTTCCATTTTTTAAGATGTCAATTTTCTTTCATCATTGTAGAGCTTTCCATAGTTTTGTTAATTGCCAAGACCTCAAATTTCTATCAGTACCACACAGCCATCAATACTGCCCTTTCTTGACTATCCAGAGTAGAGTGCTACTGACGTTGAAGATCTGACTACTGTGATTCCTGAACTGATATTTCCCATTAAGCTTCAAGACCTCAAACCTGTCGACACTCAGAGCCGTCAATATTACCTTTTCCAGATTGACAACCAACACTGCAAATCTGATTATCAACACAGACCTGAACTGAGTAACAACACCATTAAAGACATCGTGACTGTCTTTAACCACTTCCACCCGCGAGACGTCCTTTTTAGTATATTCTTGATGATAATGGATGATTTTATTCAACTCAGCAAATGAGTCTAGTATTGAGGGGGTTTATTAAGGCTGTATCTAAACCCTCGAACTCGAAAACTATATCCTAAGTTGAAGAAAACAGTCACTGGGTAGTAATAAATCGTAAAATATCACTCTGAAGTGAATAGGCAAATTTTCAAGGCCTCACACCCACTGGCAACCTCGAACTACCACCACTCCAGAACCAGCTACATACACAACACACCCGTTAATATTTCAAAACTATAATTCACCATAATGTAATCATTCAGGCTCTCCACAATTAACGTTTTACAGAACTGACTATGGACGCCACAAAACCACCGAAATCCCTTAGCCCGCATTCTCGTCAAATTACGAAACTTTCATACATCACGTCCTTTGTAATTATTTAGACAACTCCACCCTGATATTCACTCGTATGTCGAAAGAATTTGCATTCATACCATAAAAGATAATATTAATGTTACGTAATCAGAAATAAACTGTTAGGGAGGGGTACCAGAGGTTCTACTCTATCGATGTGAATACACGATCTCATGCAAAAATAGCGCCTGTAGTCCTGTTAGCTCTCTAGAAATGACTATTGGTACTAAAGATCCACCAACATCTGTCCTTAACTTACTGAAGACATTGTTTCCTAAAGTTTCTGAGCGCCTATCCTTGTGAACTAGAAGTTTTTTCTGCATTTTTTTAAAATCAGCCCCTAACACGTATTCTTGACGTTTTACTCTGAACATTGCAAACCAGTTTTCTCTTTCATGCTATTTTCTTTTTCTTATTCTTTCATAGTCAGAGCAGCTGCAGATAGTATTCTGTTACATTCAGCTATGAATGAGTAGCTGTCGCTATCAACTCTCTCATTCCTGAGACAACTCTAGTCTTGTATCCAGCTAATGCAAGAAGACTTTGCTTAGGTAAGCCTGAGCGTTAATACCGACATGGACTGCAAAAATAACATACAGGAGAATATTACCGTCCCATCTGCAGAAACATATTAGTGAGGGAGACGTCCTCGGGAGTCTTCAAAGACGACGAGAAAACGGACCAAAGAGTCAGCATTACATCAATTACAAAAGCAGTTATTCACATAATTACAAAATTCATGGTCTGGTCAAAAGTACAACTGTGGGCATAAATATTAATACATTTCATTACGATAAATAAATACAGTGAACAATGACTTTCGATACCAAGTAGTACCATCTGGATTCTAATAACTTTTCAGAATCCAGTGCGAGAGTTTCGTAACTGTTTCACAAAAAATGAAGCAACAGCCTTGTCCGTAATTGTAACTATTTCTTATTTAAGCTTTACCTCCTGGGGACTAATTTATGAAATTCATTCAGGATTCCACATGATTCATTGTTTACAGCTGCCAAAATTTTAGCAGTCAAGATTATGAGCCCAAAGAGTGTATCAACTTCATCATTACCATAATCATCTTCATTATAATCCAGAATTTAATGCTCACTTAAGGTATGGGATGTGGTAAAGGAGATACAGAACTGAGCCGTAAATTATCAGTGAATTACCTTCATCATCATCATCATCATCATCATCATCATCCCTACCGTATTACCCAAGAAAAAGTCAGGATGAGGTAAAGTACAAAACTAAGGGTTTAAGATGGAATTCAAATATAACTATTCCTCTGTGGATAAGATCACGACTTACAAATCCTTTTACAGTAGCAATGATACGAATGACCTTTCTCGTTCAAACCTACTTGGCTTCTCACATTATTCATTTATTCTCTCTCTCTCTCTCTCTCTCTCTCTCTCTCTCTCTCTCTCTCTCCCTCCCTCCTGTATCGATCATGCCAATCTCGTTGAGGTAAGATGATAGCTTACTCATGAGACAAAGCTGAAACTTACTCATATATTCACTTTGGACTTTCTGTGGTCGGAGGAAGAGGACGGGCAGACCGAGACCGAAGTTGCTGATGCCGTCGTGAGCTGTTGGTGCTTGAAACGGTAAAATAAAAAAGTAAATAAAAAAAATAAAACAGACTATTCCGTATTACCACAGTCAGAGCGTAGGGGCCCGAGGCTAGTCTTCCAGAATATTTAAGGGCAGGAAACCGACCTACACCCCTTATAGAGTTTGGTTTGATGGAAAAACCTCTGGCTATCTCCAGGTCTACCCGTACAATACGAGTACACTCGATTATTCTAACAAGGAACCATCTAACTTTGTGCACGAATCCGAAACTGCCCATTCATTCTTTCAGACATTATGCAGAAACGAAATCTTTAGCGGCGGACTGGTATCGATTGTCCAGTGCTGGAGAATTGTTAAATGTGGTAGGGTGTCAGATCAGCTCCCAAGTTTTATTTCTTTTTAAGAACAACAGCAAGGCAAGTCCTCCTGAAGTACGACCTATATCAGCGGGTGAAAAATGCACGAGATTCGTAAACTAAAACTCGCTTCTTCCGACGAACGCGGACAAAATCTCAAGTCTCCTTTTTCTGGCCATCAGTAATGCATGGCGACAACTTTGACTCAGACGACAGACGTCACATTCTCCCCATCTAGAAATTACACACGTCTCTCTCCCCATCATTAACGAGGCTAAACTTTGATACTGGGGCGAAGAAAGGTTACCGTTCTCATCACCATCGCCACCCCTCCCCTTCATTCCCCCTCCCCCTAGCATATCCCCCATCGCTGCAACTCTCCCCACTAATCCCCAATCCTCTCACTTCCCTCATCTCCCAATCTTCCCACTTACGACACCTATTCCTCAACCCTCCCACTCTCCCCACCTGTCTCCAACCCTCTCACCCCCTCCATATATCCCCAACCCTCACATTCACCCCATCTCCTAACCCTCCCACTCTCTCACTTATCCCCCAACCTTCCCACTCTCCCCATATATCCCCAACCCTACCACTCACCCACCTATTCCCCAACTCTTCCATTCCCCCCACCTACCTCAACCCTCCAGTCTCCCCACCTATCTTCGCAACCCTCCAATCGCCCCACCTATCCCCACAACCCTATCCAGCACCCACAATTTACACGTTTATAGGCTGCAATCAACGCCAACCGACCTTATCATCCCAGACTGATGGTTCCAGAGTTCTTGAGGTGACCTTTACCATCACTCCCCAAAGCCACCGCCATCAAAGTGGTAACGAGAGCAAGACAAGGACGAACTGAGGATGAAGAGTGAAAATAAGGGGTTGTCAAAGGGAAAGACACACGGAAGATGTAAAAATGAAAAAAGTAGGAAGTAAAAAAAAAAAAAAAATGAACTTGAAATATGAATGAAGGCCTTAAAAAAAAAAAGACGAGGGTGAAATGAAAATGCAGAGTGCAAATGAGGGGCTGTCAAGAGAAAGACACGGAAGATGTAATAAGATGGATTAAAAAAATTATCTGAAAATATAACCGATAACCTGTTAAAAATAAATTAATAAAAAATAAATAAATGAAAAAATAAATAAATAAAACCCAATTAAGAGGAAGGCGAACTAAAGATAAAGAGTGACAATCAGGGGTTGCCAAGAGGAAGAGGATGTAATAAAATGGAATAAAAATATATAAAAATATAAATGGGACCTTGTTAGAAGAAAAACTGAAAATAAAACTGAGTTAAGACGAGGGTGAACTGAAAGTGAAGAATTTAAAATGGATGGGAAGATGCGCAACGAAAAAAAATCTTAAAGTGAGGGTGAAGATTTACGCGAAAGATGTAAAAAATGTAAAGGTAAATACAAGCCAAATTACAAGAAGAACCAACAACAAAAGTTCAAAGAAAACAGAGGGAAGAAGCGGAAGAAACGGCGATGAACAGCGGGAATGAGGGGTTGCCATGAGCAAGCAGAAGAAAGATGTCTAAAGAAAAGAAAGATTAAAATACAGATGTGAAAATAAGGCAGAATTGGAAAAGAAAAAGGTGAAGACGAGAAACAGATAAAGATGAAGAGGGAGAATGGGAGGCTGTCTAAGAGGATAACACAAGTAAGATAGTACCAAAAATATGTGTTGACGAAAATTACAACCTTCTAGAAAGGAAAAACACAAGAAGGGAGCTAAAACTTATATCAACTTGAGCTGAGACGAGGACAAAGTTACTCATGAAAAGTGATAATGACGGGCTGCCAAGAAAAATGCTAAACTATACTATGCTATTAGAAAAGAATAAAATATCCAAATATACGTATGAAAGTCTGTTACAATAAGAGCTAGAAAATACAGACTGAAGACGAGGATGATATACAGATTAAACGTCAATGAGAACTTGTCAAACTGAAGGCATGTGAAGGATGTCCAAATTAGGATTTTAAAAGATCTGATAATACAAAAAAGAGCCATTAAAAAATAATGAGTACAAAGCTAACAGGAGGAGTATAAAAAAAATGAAGTGTGATGATGAGGGGTTGTTACGAGGAAGACAGAGAAACGATGATGATGATGATGATGATGATGATGATGATGATGATGATGATGATGATGATGATAAAAAAATAATAATAATTTGCTGGCGAATATTACAGCGTGAGAGAGGAAAAAACACAGGAAGGGAGGTGAAATAGATATATAAGTGAACTGAGATGAGGACGAAATGAACATAAAGGGTGAGAATGTGGGAGTTTCATGAGTAAAGCACAAGAAAGATGTTAAGAAAAAAAGAGTAAGATCTGAAACAATTTATAAAAGCTTTTGATACAACTAAGCTTAGGCAGAGACAAAATAAAGATCAGTGATGACGAGGGGCTGAGAAAGGAAAGACATAATTAAGGTGTAAGAATAAGTGAAGATTATCCTGAAAAGACAAATTATAGGAAGAAAAAAGCCCCTATCACCTCCTTCGACGAGTAGGGGGTCGAGGCTAGGCGAGCGTAATCCAATAATTGACCAATCCACTCCTCTTCGCGGCATTACATGATCGAAAAAGTCACCTCTTGAGGGATGAAACTTATGCAAGACCGTCACTCCGATGGGGGGCGTTCTACCAACTAAACTATCAGGCACCATAAAAGAAGAACTTGTTACAAAAAATAATAAACCTAGTTTGTAAGAAATAAAAATGAAAACAGTAAGACTTCGGGCGATAATGAATCAGGTACAGCATGAAAAGTGAGGAAGGAGATATATTAAAAGAAAGTGACCTAAAATGTGAAGATAAGTAAAAAGATGATGGTTAAATTAATGAAAGTACAACTGAAGGCACTGCTAATCTCTTCAATACGGTGATATCTTTTTACGTGTTATTCCGGCTAATGCTGATTATATTATTCGGGTCAAGTAAGTAAGCCACCTATTAGAGAAGGGATAAGAAACACTATCTAATCCATTCGGGTCAAAACTTCCATCACAAGGTAAATAAAATCGTCTGGGAATTGTAAGAATAAAGCATACGATACGTCACCGAACTGCAGTTAAAGACTGCAAGTAAGCAAAGCTGTAAGTGAAATTATGAGCTCGCTGGAGGGAAAACACAAAAAGAAAACTCTCCCAGACTGAAGAGAATTTTCTAGAGGTAAGAAGAAAAAGACCAATGCCGCAGTGAAAAAGTATATATAAACTGCTGAATCCCTGCAGTACGAGACACTTCATTTGATCTAAGTAAATTCTTCACAATGACAAGGTTAATGAGGGTGTTCAGTCCCCTCAATACCAGAAACCCTTGGTGTTCTGACTATGATCATCTGAAGGGCATAACATTAAAGTAAAAAAAAAAAAATCCATCATCGCAGCAGGAAGACGAGAAATGACAAGAGGAGGAGCCGAATTACAAGCAGCATAGAAAGCTTCGTAGTACCTCTTCCTTAGCGTTATATTTTGCATAATATTTACTAACATTCCCTTGCATGCCGTTCATATCGCTTTGATATCGACATAATTTTCATCAGAAGCATACGAGAGGATACTGAGGTGAAATGTGCAGAATAAATAGCTAGGGAAGTGGCGTTTGGAAACCTCCAGTGCCAATTAGAATATGCCTTTGAAATGGATGAAAATGTGGGCAGCTCAGATAGGAAGGATGAGGCTCAGATTTATGCCTATCGACCGCACGAACGTTATCAAGGTTGCCAGTCAGTTTTCCCAGCCATTCCCTAATACGCGAATTTATAACAAGGTTCCCAACTGTACTGAATAAAGACAAGGAGGTAACAAGCTTATAGGTGACGAAGATAGGCGATATGAATGAGGCAAGGGAAGTGGAGGCAGATCCAGGGGACGGGGGGATTCGAGGAGTCCGCCCCCCCCATTTTTTTGCTGTGTCACTAATTTTCCCAAATCGTCAAAGAAAAAAATCCTTGCCATTTGGTAGTACAGACAGCTAATATCAACTGCTAAAGCCAAGCAAAGGTTATACAAACAAAAATGCTCTTTCTTCTATGAATCTGATCACGTGATTAGGCTTTTGATTACGTAAAAAAAAAAAAAAAAAAAAAAACACACACACACTGGACAATCCCCACCCCTTTTCACTATGTGCTGGATCCGCCCCTGGGACCCGTCAGGATACGTGGGAATATTTCAGAAGGGGCGAGATAACATGGAGCGACTCAGGGAGGGAACGATGAAAAGGCAGGCTTAGATTTTTGGCCTATCAACTGCACACGGGGATTTCAAGGCACGTGATCAATTTTTACAGAGTCTCAAGTTTTTCCCCCTCTCTCAAGACCCGCATTAGTCAGGTTACATCCAGGTCCTGACTTGTGCTGCTGAGTGAAGCGTGACGAACAAGAAGTAAACTAAGTCCTCCAGTCTGTCCGGACCTAGAATCAAACTTGGGGTGTTCCATTTGTGAGCTGGATATGTTAACCAATGTACCACTGGCTCCCCCCATAGGAGAAGTCATGGAGAGGAAGCGACAGGACAACGAGTCAAGAAGAGAAGGAGGCACATCAGGGAGTGGACGAGAAAGGGAAGGGGACGAGTTAGGGAGGGGATGAATCAGGAAGAAGACGCGTGAGGGAGGGGACAAGTGAAGGAGAGGACAAGTGAGGAAGGGGACAAGTGAGGGAGGGGACGAGTGAGGGAGGGAACGAGTGCGGAAGGGGACGAGTGAGGGAGAGAACAAGTCAGGATGCAAAGAATCATGAAAGACTAAATTAAGGGCAAGCTGAGTTACAGCAAGCCAGAAGACGTTTAATAAATAAAATCAGGCTGACTCAAAGTAAATAACAGAATGAAGGAGTGAGGAGGAATGAATGTAACTGAGATAAATATTTGACAGTTAACCCGTCAGTACGAGAGAGGTCCACAAAGCTAATACGGTGACTTGGCAGTAACAAGACTAATACGAAAAAATCTAAACCAGAAAGATTAGATACTACTAGACAATTCAGTTGCATGAACACAGTAGGCATTATATATATATATAATGACATTTTAATAATGTTATGTATTTATGTATTTATGAGTAACTTTACACTCTTTCACCACGATGAAATAAGGCTGATGATTAGAAGCAGGCCCACTTTTGATATAAAAATAACTTCATTAATGTCCATATCAAACATGTAGGCATTTACTAAACACTAGGTAACGATAATATAGGTGAGTGACAAAACTTCCCTGCTAAAATTTATTTACGCAAATCTTCAGAGACTGGGATAAGAAAAAACTTTATTTCACTGTCCGGCCCAACACTCTTCATGACAAGGTAAATTCAGTCCTCGGAACCATCGCAAAAAGAAAAGAAAAACACAGACCCAAACTTCGGAAAATTGTAAGAAACCATGAAATCTCAAAACATCCCTGGGCGAAAATGTCAAGCTGTATTTTCTCGAATTCTTGGCAGGAATTTTTGTGGCGATTAGGTGAAATTTCTGTAAGACAACTGACAAACGAAGATACTTGGCATTCTCATGAATTACCTCACAATTTCTTTGTTAACATTCAAGTAGCAAGGAAGAGGAGAAGGTAAAGTTGTTATTTTCTTTTCGATTTTGTCCGTATTTTTTTTTTCCCCCGGGTATAACTGATGTCCCGTTTTGGGGCTACGGGCGGCATGTCTGTCACTCCACCTGCCTGTCTTTCTCTGCAAGTCTTTCAGTCTCTTTGCTTTTTCCTTCGACATCAAGTTTCTCACTGTCTCATTCTCACGTCGCTAGCTTTGCCCACAAAACATTTAATATACAAAACTCCATTACCTACCCCTATACCTTGTTTATTTTTTTCAGGTACAATATCCCCATTTCACCATAAAAATAAGGTACATGAATAACTGAATGGCTTCCAAGTACTGTCTCGGCGTTTTCTGCAAAAATGTACTAAAACATATTTTATACAAACGTCCATAACTTCATTTATAACCTCCTTTTGGCAGAATATGTTTTACTC
Organism: Coenobita brevimanus; assembly: GCF_032717465.1. Taxonomy (NCBI): domain Eukaryota; kingdom Metazoa; phylum Arthropoda; class Malacostraca; order Decapoda; family Coenobitidae; genus Coenobita; species Coenobita brevimanus. The sequence continues at coordinate 24,167,589 of NC_137042.1, forward strand.
GCACAATGACAGCATGAATAAGTTACAGGAATATTTCCTTGCATGTAATGATATTCTTAGCTATATTTTAATCATCGTCGTAAAACAAGAGTACAAAATCCGTAACATTCCCAATACCCTACTTCTGGCAGACTATGTCTTCCTGCCACCATCAAAATACAGTATGCTACAGGTATATTTGATTGCCTGTGAATATGTATTTTCGTTCATTTATTTATTTATTTTTTATTCTACAGGCCCCGCTGTAACCCTGCAAAGGATGCCAGCCGAATCGTTTGCTCCAATGAGAACCTACTTCATCTCGTGTTAATTTTAGCCACACATGTCTTAACAGCACTGACATGTGGAACTGGATGCCTGCTGATTACTCCTTTCTTGTGCATACTTTTTGGGTAATTATAGTACTGTCAGCTATATAAATTCTCCTAAGCTTGGTATGTTAAATTCTGTAATGTGACAGATCCTTCCTATGCCGCGTTTAGGATATACTGTACATTATATGTAGGGATTTTATAACACCAAAATATAGGCACTAAACTTTCAATATCCTGCTGTATAATGATCTTCACAAGCATAAATATTCACATACATATACAGTACATTCTCTCTCTCTCTCTCTCTCTCTCTCTCTCTAGATTTACAACTTTTGACTAGCACACAGAAATCCATAAATCTATAATGCATTACAAGGTTATTTCTTTTATTATTACCGACACTTTGCACGAAACCCTCTGAACACACCCACACACATTCACTCATTTATACTGTACTACCTCTCAACACAAAATATATGAATGTTCTTATACAGGTAATACTTCTGGCTTTGATTTTTGTGAAAGTATTGAATTTAATAACCATGAAACAGACACGACACTTGCAATTTCCAAAACAAGAGGATTAAGTTTCATAAATTAATAACACTTCCCTGCGGTGAACTCTGACTGCAGATTGGTTTTTGATGCACCAACATGCATACAAGCGTCGCAATGTCTTTTGAAATAAGACCTGGGTTATTATTTTCAATACTGAGTCGATGCGTTCCTGCTTTCTATGACTTGCTACACACTGGACTCCACAGCATTATCCCTGCATGATTTTCTACTATATTTAAGGTGTGGGATGAGGCGTGGTAGATCAAGAAGTAGGCGGAACGATAAAGTAAGTGAATATTTGGGAGAAAGTAAAAAGTGGTATGGAAGTTGAGTAAGTTAGAGATGTGATATGTGAGAAATTGGCTAATGAGGTATCTACGAAGAAGCACATGACAAAGTTTGGCGCACCATTTTTAACAAGATGGTCAAAGGACTCTCTGGCAAGTGTATTTGACACGAACACGAACACAAGCACGAGCGCGCGCTCATGCAAGCACGCACACACACACACACACACACACACACACACACACACACACACACACACACACACACACACACACACACACACACACACACACACAGTGTATATTGCAGATGGTTCGGTCTAAAAGATGGAGCTAGGATTCCGGGGCCCTGAATTATGTATGAATGATTGTGTGGCCCAACTGACAGGCATCACTTTGACGGTTCTCCCATTCTTCTACTTTCTATTGATTCTGAATCCAACATCTCCCCATCCTTCGTTGGAAAACTGGGTTGGGATGATGATGATGATGATGACAGATCAGAAGATGTAAGCCAGAAAGTTGTTTTTATACTAATGCAGCCTAAGTACTGGAACCTGTATATATTTCCCTCAGTGTAATAATTTCTGAACTGACTAATGTAGTAAAAAAAAAAATTCTAGTTAATGTAATATATATATGAGAACTGTGCAGGCTGAGAAATAAGAAGTGACTGGTTGGTAAGTCACTGCTTTTTCATGGGTTTAATTTGTCTTCTTAGCACAGGGTACCGCGCTTGTCTCCACATACTGTCAGTTAATGTCTTCACTCCGATGACGTTTAGCTTAGATTATTATCGCTACCTCCAGGCGACTCTGTTCAGTTTGGAAATGATCTCTCGCGCTGAAGAAGTTAATGAGGAATATATCTAACCATTTCAGTTAAGAAGGTCTCTCCCAACCTGAATAAAATCACCAGGAGATTTTATTTATTTAGCTAAAAAGTGTGCTATCGTATCGTAATGGTTACGTATGTATCTTCTTTAACTGGGAATCAATCTTTTTATATCTCATTCTGTTATATATTCAAATTCCTGGGACTAATACACCAAAGAAATCTTTTACTGATTTCATGTTATTATGTAAACTTGTATTTGCCATAGTAGCTTCATATCATCCTATCATAAAAACTGTGGGTTATATATTTATTAGATAAGTGCCAATAATGCGTGCCTGTTTGACTAAATTTGGCTGTGAATATTCTTTACTTTAACTATGTTATATATTTAAGCCAAAGATCATCAATACTTATGGATGTTATAATCAGTGCTTGCTTATTCATCTTCACGGAATTGATTATCAGGCCTGCTGAATGTATGCTTGCTAGCTATTTTTACCTCTTGCGTGTCTTTTTATATGTATATTTTCATTACAAACATCAGTATATGGTTGATGCCTTTACTGCTTGCCTATGGGTATTTACAATACGAGTATATGCTTAAATACTGCACTTACATGATTGCTTAATTTTCCTGGCTGTATGAAGTAAGAACAACAAATAATTGTGTATAGTTTGCTTGCTGTTGTCGTCTGTTTGATTCCGTATCGACCTACGTTCAAGTGAAATATAGTTCTTCCATTCTTCATTACTTGTGAATCTCCTGTAACTTTGCTATGATTTATATCCGTCTAAGCTTGCCAAAGAGAGTCAAAATAGAATAACTACCTGCTTACAACTGTTCACCATATATGGGTAATTACTTAAATATAATTAAGGCCTGCTGGAATTCTGCCTGCGAAAATTCCTGACTAAAACTGTAACTAATTAGAAACGTCAAAATTATCATATAGTATCTGCTTTCTTTTCCTCTCTGTTTGACTACACATCGAGCCGTTTCCACAATAAAATTGCTTGCATCCCAACGAAAAGACTCCCCAACATGGCAAGCTTCACTGGGGGAGGTAGGAAGGTCAATAATGATTTCATAGCAACTCTTCTAACAATGATCATGTCAATGGTTTGTGAGGTTACCAACATCGTCGACAATGGTAACTTTGGAAGTGGAAATAAAGAGAAGAATGTTTGGCTGGTTAGGAGGAAAAAAAAAAAAAAAAACGACTATGGGAGCCGTCCATGTATATCTAAAGAACATACAGATGTCTGAACTGGTGACGGCTTTCTTTCTGCCATATCTTTTACCCCCTACAACCTGAGGACAGATTTTGAAATTTCTAGTGCTGCTACCCCAAGGCGATTATATTATGTTAGACATTTAGTGATGGAGTTGACAGGCGATATCTAACCTATCCAGTTCAACAAAGCCTCCCTGAAGCTGAAAAAAAGTCGCTTGGAATTCGTAAAAAATGTCGTAGCAAAAGAATTCAATATGCCTTGACCTTTAACGTATAAGACTGCTCTCGGCTGACTAAAATCGTCTGGTGTTAGCATGAATACCACACGTAAGATCATTAATATTAGCGAAAAGGCTAATCGACAGCTTGTAATCCTTTCAGCACCAAGATTACTCTCAGATGAATCCAGTCTTCTATTGTTAACTTGAAAATATGTTGTTAAAAACACTTGTCATATAATCTTCTAGCAAACAAGGGCATCTATGGCAACAAAGCACGTGCATACTTGAAATTATTGCCTGTTTCTGAATCTTTCCTTGTCTTTATTGTGTCTTATCTTTCAACATACTTGCCTTCGTGTTGCTGTTATAACTGCCTTCACATAATCTTTTAGCATGTGTACAGAAACAAACTATACGCCTGCTTGAACTTATTTTTTGCTTGCGAATATTCACTGCTTTCAATGCGTCTTCGTTCAACCAGTGGACGTCATTAGATTTTTACTTTCGCACTTAGTTGTCGACTGCATTCAGATGAGGACAGTCTTTCACAGGGTTAGATACAGATTCCATTTTCTCCTTCACAAATAGGGGACTCTCCTATGCTCAATAAAATCGACTGCTAGTTGCAAGATTACACTATAAACGCATCATCCTAGGGAAGCAATTAAACAGATCTGCCTTTATAATTAAACAATTTCTCGCATATCATCCTTCAGTAAACGAAATATATATATGATTATGTGAATTTTCTTTCTATCAGCGAAAATTTTCCACTAGCTTGCAACCGTCAGTCAGTTTTATTCAATACTGTGGAGAATTTTCCAACTGGAGAGGTTAGATGCAGCCTTGATTTTCTCTTTCTGTGCTATATATCTCCTCTCGAACTGAATAAAATAATCTGGAGGTGGGAAGAATACGTCAAGAAAAGATATCGCATGATAGAGAGCGTTTATTTTTCAATGCAATAACGCACTTTTAAAATTTTATTCATGATCATATCAGACGATATCCTCATCTCTGAGGGATACCTCTTGTACTGAAGAGAAAGTGAAGGTTATATTTAACCTCTCAAGTCTGACAACTGTCAAAAGCATAAAATAGTCCGAAAAATGTTAGGATAAAATAGGCAATACGTCACTGGACTGAAAAGGTAAAATATCTTATTACAGTAAGTTCCTGCTGATAATTTTTAATCGTACATGAACAAAAAAAAAAAAAAAGGGGGGGGGTTGGGAGGGGGATGGGAAGGCTGCTTACAAATTTCTGCCTGCTTGCAAATATTCCCAAGTTATATTTGCGTTAACCCTCTGACTTATTTTTTATTCTTGTTTTAACAAAATCGTCTGGTGTGAGTCTGAATGGAATATCTACCTGTGTCCATGGTCGGGAAAGAACGAATCGAGTGAGTTTGTAACCTTTCACAGCTAGGATATCCCTCAAGTATGTAAAAATCGTCTGGTGTGATGACAATAAAATTCCCAACTGTACCAACACCACCACCAACTGCTTACTTAAATAATAACAGGGGCCATCTGGATAACTTTTAACTGATTGAAATATTTTGCTCTCCTCGTCGTCATTCTTAACCTCTTCAGTATGACAGGCGTAACAGTATTGTTTAGTCTTTCTACATAAAGATGATTTTGCTCAACTCAGAAGGGGCTCTATTGGCTTCGGTTCTGATAAACATCACATCTATCCTCTCCAGCTTAAATATTCTCTTCCAGTTTGTGTAAAATGGTCAGGAGACATAATGAATTTGGAAGAAATACATGTACATCAGCGGACTGATGGAGTAAGGTAAAAAATGGACATGATGATGATGATGATGATGATGATGATGTATCTGCCCGTTTTTTGTTTTTTGACGGTTTAAAAAATTTCCTCAACCTATCCATATGTGAACAAAAGGTCATGATGATGACGATGGCAATCATGATGATGAAAAATGAAGCACCCTTGAAAATTTTTACCAGATTGAAAAAATTTTGCTCTAACTATAGTCTATGGTAGAAAAATAGTCAGGATAATGATGATGATGATGATGATGATGATGATGATGATGGAAAAAAAATGCTGCCTGACTCTTAGGTAGAAAAATGGTCAGGATAATAATGAAAATGATGATGATGATGATGATGACAGAAAAAAAAATGTTGCTTGCTTGACAATTATTTTGGCTGCTTGCTTGTGTGTTTGCGTGCAGGCCTGGGGATCAATAAGGGTGCCTTCATTACGGGCGTGACATTTGCTGCGTGTTACTGACTGCGCACTGCTCAACATCCCCTCCCCCCCTTAGACCCCTTTGGTTATTCATTTTTATACATCTACTCATTTTTCATTATTAAACTGATAATTATAAACATCTATATTATTAATTGGATTTTTTTTTCCTCATAACACTTTGCTTTTTTGTATCGATTTTCTTTATAATAAATAAGGTCGCTATTCTTTATTTTTTAACTCATCACAGAATTCTATCTTAGTGTTGATTTATTTTCTTTATATAATTTTCTAATTCTGTTCTTGATGTTCTGTGTTGCTGTTTGTCTGGTTTATTTTTTTATGATTTTTAACCATGTTTTGATTCATTAGTCACCTTTCTACTACTCGCATCACTTCGTTATTTATTCATCATTGTATAGTGATTCATCGTATTGACTTATTTACTGTTCACTTTCTTATTACATTTTATTTATTTCATCCTCCAATTATTATTATTATTGTTATTATTATTATTATTGCGATGATGATGATGGTGGTGGTGGTGATGATGATGTGTTTATCTTGCTGATAATATTCACTTAATATTCATCTTACTATTTATTTTCTAGGTTGTTGGTTAAATCGCTTGTTTATCATCAGCCGTCTTTTTCTTATAATAATTAATCGTACTTATACAATCACTAATTTATCATTTTGCTATCACTATATATACTGTATGTTGACTGATGTAATTTTTCAACATTTATTCATCTGCTTGTAAATAATCACTCTATGGTTCATCTGGCAATTCCTCTTCTTCTCTTTCCATTATTATTATTTTTACTATCATTCCTTTACGCTTTTCATTTTACGTTAACTTCCTAATTTTGTAGTCATTTATATATCAGCTATATTTTTTTCCTTATTTTCAAATTACTTCATTTTACCATATGGAACAATTTAATTATCGTGCTTTCATCAATTTTGCAATTATTATGCACTGACCTCTTCATACAGATAACAATAACCTTCTCAAGCACCTGTTAATCACTGTAAACTAGCTAAAATCGTATGGTAATACCTCCAATAGAATACGAGAGTTGCGAACACCATGAAAGGGTTACTACAGGATTATCCTTATGGGTATGACTGTTATTCTCATGAATACGTATCAGAACTGCCATGAATTCTTTTAAGCCCGTGTTGTACTTAAGATTTTATCTTCTTTATATGTAGAAGACATCACACGACTTAGGGGAGATCATTAGTAATGATGGGGGTCATGAAGGACACACACACACACACACACATATATATATATATATATATATATATATATATATATATAAAGGTAACTTCGTGTAACAACCTAGCCAGTTCCTGTCCAGGCCAACCTCTCACCGCCTCCCCCTTCCCCTCCCCCTCCCCCTCCCCCGTCGTTCTCCAGCGACAGGATCTCAAACTCATCAAGTAACTTCACATCGGAGCCTCATTTTTGTGGGGGTAACTTGAGAGAGTCGCCAGAGCGGGCCTTGCACTTCCCCCGCTTCACCAACACAGGCATTCATGAAGGATCTTACCCAGCTTATGGACAGAACAACCCTAGTACTTTATTCCAGTTAAAGCCAGACAATCATGTTAAACTGAGAGTGAGCCACAAGAGACTGAGAATGTGCCCTTTCATCCCGAGGGCTTCGTTTACATTTTATTACTGCTACCAAACGATCTCTATTCAGCTTTGGAGACCCCATTAACAGTGGACTTGTTAATTCCTTCAGCATGATGACGTATTTTTTATATTTTATTCTTGCTACCTTTAAATGATTTGATTGGACTTGGGTAGCTTGTGATGGGATTAGCCGAGACTGTTCCTACCTCCGTCACAATACAGTAAATTTTTTTTCTAAAGCTTATTTAATTGCCAAGAAGCAGCAATAATAAACAAAACAGTTATCAAATGCAGGTGGTAAATCAAGGCTATATCAATTCGTTCAGTGTACTTTCCCTGTCCCTAGAGAGAAAATATTTACCAAGGATTTTAACGTCCTCAGCACATTCATTTATTTTCTCATATTGTTGCAGCTAGTAGACGATTTTTATTCAGGTGTGGTGACCTCCCTCGTGGTGAAAGGACTAAGCCCTTGCATCTGGTGGTGGTTTTCAATTATTTTTTTGTTCTCCTGACAGTAAAATTCAGATTAAGGTAGACTTTTCTAACTGGACATATTGGACATGGCCTTCATCAACTTATGCAGTACTAGAGTTAACCAAAATCATTGAATTAAATCATCTGGTGGTTGTGTGATTTAAATGACGGGGTTAATGAAAGCGATTATCTTTCCTCCCTCACCTCACCAACTGGGGAAGTGCGTGCAAAATTATTCACTTGATTCCTCTTACTTCCAGACATGATTATTAACTCTGTCAATTCTATGACTTTTTTAAAATTCAGTTCTCAACTCCAGATGACTTAATTAAGTTTAGGATTGATTTTTTTAAACTGAAGGGGTTAGATATAACATTCCTTAGCCCCTAAAATACTGTAGGAAACGAGTCTCCTTACCCAAATAAAACAATCTGAGGTTAGCTAGACCAAAGGCAAAATCTGGCTCAAGTGGTTAACCAAAGTTCAGGGGAAATCTCAGTGGCAGTTAACTAATACAAAAAATAAGTTTGTCTTTTTATTTATCGAAATTATCAATACTGCTCGGTTGTGAAAAGTTCGGCGGCTGCAGGGGTGAAGACAAAAGCTGAATATGCAATCTGATAAAGAATATGATCGCAGAAATTTTTATGAACGCAACCACAAAAGTTAAGCTCATGAACATTATGGATACGATTCAAGCACAACTTAATTTCTAGAGACTCTATGAATATGGCCTCAGCGCCACTTAATCTCAGGAAACGATATGACTTCGACCCGCGCACAAGGTAAGCTCAGAAAACTTTATGAATTTGATCTTAACAGCTTAGGAAACTTTATGAGTACGCCTCCAGCAGCACACAGAGTCAGCAGGGACATGTACAGCATTATTCACGGTGAGACTCTGCTGCCTCCTCGACCAACATTAACCCTTTTACTGCCAGGATCTATTTATTCAGCTCTGGAGAGATTTTTTGAGCAGCAGGTGTTTGATGCAGACTTCCTTAAAACCTTAAAATATTACAGATCCTTCCTGAGCTAAAAAAAAAAAAATGTAGCAGAGATAAAGTAAACATAAATAAATGAACACCAGAAGGAATCCACCAGTACTTGAAATTATTATTTTTTGCTGTATATCCTTTAAGATTAATTTTTATAACGGGCGAGATTACTGACCTTCCATCCTCAGGGAAACGGATAAGGAAGTCCTAACAACTTTCTGGCTTGTTTTATATTCCCAGAAAAAAAACTTTGTCATCACATAAAAATAATTACGGGAATTAGGTGAGATTTAAGACTGGGATGATAATGATGGTGATGACAATAACGGCTGCCACAAATAATATCGCACTATTACTACTACTAACATTAGCACACAAATTATTAAACAACACATAGCAAACAATATCAACCATATCTTAAAACATATCAAGAGAGAGAGAGAGAGAGAGAGAGAGAAGGGTAATATAATCTTACCATGAGTGGAGATGAAGATGGTGATGTTATGATGTTACATTCCTCTTGCCTGTAAATAAAAATAATAAATTAGGTCAGAAAAATTTGGGGCTGTATTCATAAGTTTTCTTTTATATCAGGTTTGTATAGGATAATCATTAAGAACGTCATACAACTATCCAACTCATCCAAATTAGACTGAATATTAGTGAAAAATACGACCCCAAAGAAAATACATTTTGAATTAAATAAGCAGCTGTAATAATCAGTATAAACAGAGACTGTCTCTCTCTCTCTCTCTCTCTCTCTCTCTCTCTCTCTCTCTCACACACACACACACACACACACACACACACACACATGCAGATAAAAACGAAGGTAGTATATATATATATATATATATATATATATATAATAAACCAAACTGATATACAGAACGCAGTACTAGAGAGAGAGAGAGAGAGAGAGAGAGAGAGAGAGAGAGAGACGACATAATGATGGCCAGACACATAAAAAAATAAATAAATAAACAAATCCTCCTAAGAAGAAAAGAAAAAAAAATCAGATACTCGCCCAGCCTCCTTTAACTATACTTCCTAAGCATCACAACGCATTTATGAACATAGAAGCCGAGACAAATACAGACAGATACACGTACAGACAAGCAGACAGACCGACTGAGACTGAACAACACAAATAAACAAAACAAAGAGAGAGATAACAAAACTGGCCGATATTAATACAAATAACAAAAAATAAAAAAATCGTATAGCCTATATCAAAGACTAACTCATACATAGTAGGCCATTTGGTAGATAAACAGACACACAAACAGACAGAAAGGTGAGCTAAACAAATACACAGAGCACAGACCTGACAAGAAAAGATCATATACACCAGAGTCTACCCGAACTATACTTCCTAGGCAGCACCCTGAGCCCTTTGTCACTCTCACTTCTCAGAAAAAATTCAGTGTGTCAGTTTGGGAGGGCTGAGAACCGGTCGAAATCCAGTGCTCCTCATCTCACTGAATGGCAAACTTGTGTCCGGCAGCCACTCTATAAAGTATTCTCTTTGGCAGCAGCAGGGTAAGGATGTGGTGGTAGTGGTGGCAGTGGTGGTAATGGTGGAAGATGGAAGAGTAATATTTTGAAATGGCTGGGGACTATGGAAGGGGAATAGGTTGCGAGTGATTGAATGGTAAGGTGTATGAGAAAGTGGGAGGGTTGAAGAAGAGGAGTCAGAACAAGAACGTGGTGGGGGACGGAAGGGAAATACTTCGGGAGGTGGTTCGTGGGCGTATGGAAGAGGAATGAGTAATGAGAGACTGACTGTAGTTGGATGGACCATGGCTGAAAGACGGAGAAAATGGTGAAATATGAATGGCATGGTAGAAACAAGGGTCATAACTTTGGTGGAAGGAGACGGATGGGTAATACTCTGGGGGTTGTTAGGCTACTTCGAGGGGCTGGTGAATGACAGATTTGGCTAGGATGGTGTATGAAAGTGTGGGCGGGTTGAAAAACAGAGGAAGCAGTAAAATGTGGTGGGAGGCATAATAATAATACTTGGAAGTGGTTCGGCTACATGAAGGAACTAGAGAGGTACAGATTGACTAGTAGTGTGACTGACTAGTAGTGAAAGGTAAAACTAGTATTAACAGATAGGCTGACACTGAGATTGACTAGTACTGATAGATGGACTAGTAGTAAGATATTAATTAGTAGTGGTAGGTGGATTAGTGACTAGTAGCAATAAGTGGACTGGTAGTAGCAAGCTGACCGGTAGTGAGAGACTGACTAGTAGTGATAAATGGACAGGCGGTTAGAGACTGACTAGTAGTGATAAACGGACAAGTAATTAGAGACTGACTTGTATTCGAGACTGACCTAGATCAAGGCCAGCATGAAGGGCATAGTGGTGGCGCAATACATAAGAGGACGGACGGGGTATATGGAGAGGAAATGGAAACTGTGAGATAAAGTAGGATGGTGTAGGATGGATTATGGCCGAAGGCAAAGAAGAGGCAGACCCAGGATGGAAGGGGAAAGGGCTAGGTGGAGGAAGTAATGAAGCAGGTAAAGAAGGGTCAGTGGGAAACGGAACATGGCACTGCTTTGGGGTGAATCAGCCATATGAAGGGGTAGTGAGGAACAGGTTGAACAAGAGAGTGTATGAGAATGTCGGAGGGTTGGATGACGTACATGAAGTAAAATAAGAACGAGGGGGGTCAAGGTGCTGAAAGAGAATTGAAGTAGTTGGAGAGGCGGCTTGGAAATATGGAAGGAGAGGTGAGTGACGAAACTGGAACACTGTAACATGAATACTCAGTCGTGGTGGCATTAAATTCGACGAGCCTTAGTTATGGACAAGAAAAAGTCTCCTTAGTTACTAATCAAAACAACCTCTAATCTGACTACAAGTAACCAACAACC